>NC_091243.1:7603318-7875818 GCF_040958095.1 Procambarus clarkii | reverse complement strand
TGTCTCTCTTGCATGTATAACATCCCCGGAGATAGATTCGAACATCCCCATAGAGAGGTTCGAACATCACGACAGTCTTCACGAACCTAGACCAGCATATGTTCATATCGCAGAACACATCACACGTCCCCCCCAAGTGCCAGAGTGACCAGTAACGTGCCCCCCCCCCCAAGCCCCCCAAAATACACAAAACGATGTTTATGATTGTACAGAAATCTACAAAACTTACCCAAGAACTGAGGGAACTGGCTTAAGAAAATAACCTGTGGAAACTTAATCTAATGCCGCTGGGATAACGTAGAAATCGTGGGGGACATGATCCAGACGTACAACATACTCAAAGGTGGCAATGAAATTTATTAAAACAGCATGTGTTTGGATGGAGGTAATCTAACGAGGGGACACACATGAAGCTAGACACACATATGCAGGCGATGAGTCACAATAACGTGGCTGAAGTATGTTGACCAGACCACACACTAGAACTTGAGAATGGTCCAGGACGGACCGAAACGTCGTCGTCCCTTCAATTTCTAGTGTGTGGTCTGGTCAATAGACACACATAGATAAGGCAATGGGGCGTAAAGAAATCGTTCTTTAGTATAAGGCGCAAGAAGCAAGTATAACGAGCTATGAGAAATAGTTGAGGCTGTCTCCAATCATCGTTTTAAACCCGTATATGACAAGAAATGAAGTCGTCTCGAAGTCATTGCACTAGACGACCGACATACGAAAGGCGGGGCTCAGAAGCTGGAGCGTATTCCTGTAATATACTTGTTAGGTAAGAACTGTTAGGTCAGAACATCCAGGACGGCACAAACACCTGTATGTACAAAGAGACACACACACACACACACACACACACACACACACACACACACACACACACACACACACACACACACGAGCAGATAAACAAACCAGACTCACCAGATTCCGCAAGTCAGGGCTTACATAACAAACAAGTAAGTTAACACAAACACACAAACACGCTAATCAGGCAAACAAATACACAGCTCGCAAAGAAAGCGGCAAAATGGGTACATTATACACAAGAATACAAATATGTATCAAATTTCAAGACTATTTTGCCTGGGAAAAGGGTTGAAGGATGGTCAGTGTAGGTGTACCTACACTATACAGTGCATATATACATATGTATCCACACTATACAGTTCGTACATGTATATCCACAAAATACATTACATGCATATACATGCTGATACTGCATCTATGCATACCCACACTCTACACTGAATACAACTACATCCCCACCGTGCACTGAATACATATATATATTGTGACGATAATCTCCTTCAAGAGATTGAGCCTGCTCTTCCCTCCACAATTACGTCGTTGGAATTATATAAAACTACTAGGGAAGAATGTCCAACAACGACAACAACACCAGCAAGGCTTGCCAGAGCGCAAAACGTTGCAGCCAGAGACACCTGTTCGGACTCAAACCGCCAAACTACCCGTTGATCGCTACCGGCCCCGCTGATTGGTCGCCGGTCTGGCTGCACCTGCACTCGCCCCCCCATACTACTTGATGTCTGGGGTCGCCACGACCTCAGACCTCAGAATGTTCTGTGCTCTCGAAGTTATCACTCCTCCCGGCTAGACGTTAGCGTGTACTGAGAGAGGTGGTAGCTTAAAGCCAATATTCAAGCACCTCCCTTTAATTTTGTGTTGCACTTCTTGTTATTTTATCTTAACGTAACTTTTCATTGTGTCATTTAATTATTCTTATTATTTTGATTGATTGATTTTATTATAAGAATTTGTTTGTCCATTTTTTCATGTTTTGATTTATTTAACGTAATTAAAATTTCATTGTTAAAATTTACTTGTGTTTTGTGTGTCTTCTCCTTACCTTACCACAGACGAAGTTCCAGTTTTCTATTTTTTTTTTTATAACTATGTGACGAGGCCATACCCCTAGCCTTAAACAGCCGAACACCAACGCGTTACCGTCACAATATCCACACAATACACTGCATACAATATACAACACCCACAACATACACTGAATAAATGGACCAGCACAATATTATACAACTACAATTGAGTTATATATATATATATATATATACCCACACTATATACTGCATGCATGTATATCCACGACACATTGTATAGTTGTATTCATATACAAATAATACTTACCTGGGTGTCGGATCTCTGACAGAGAGACAGCAGCAGTTGCAAAATCTTTTATTTACCTAAATTTACCTGAGGACCACTATCTCTCTAGTGGCGTCGATGAGGACAGGAAGCCGGTGGCTTGTCAAATCCCCCCCCCACCCCACCCCATCAAAAAATTTTCCTCGTGAATTTATAATATACTCAAGTTAATCAAATCTACACTGTCGGATTTGGTAATCCTGCAAATGGCAGGGTTGAAACAGCATATGCTGGAATTAGGAAAATTCTTCCTAAACGATTAATGAAGAAAAAGCAAGAATTTAGAACCATGCTTCCTCAAGGCAAGCAGGGCTCGCTGCCATTGTTCTGACAGTGAGATATTTAGAACAAAGTACAGTGATGACAGTGCACAGTGCACAGTGCAAAGAGCAGTGATGTTGACCAGACCACACACTAGAAGGTGAAGGGACGATGGACGTTTCGGTCCGTCCTGGACTATTCTCAAGTCGATTGTCAATCGACTTGAGAATGGTCCAGGACGGACCGAAATGTCGTCGTCTCTTCACTTTCTAGTGTGTGGTTTGGTCAACATTTTTCAGCCACGTTATTGTGACTTCTCATTTGCCTATGGCGGTGTGTTCGCGCACAACATGGCTCACACTCTCCAATAAACTCGCCCTTTGCGGCAAAATTTAAAAATTAAAAGTTGGCTCTGCTCCCATGTTGAGTATGCAGCACTTTCTTGGATGGCCTGTCCCCTCCCTATCATTTATTCGAGTTCTGGACAAGGTAGAGAACCGTGCGAGGTGATTCCTCTCTATTCTTGACCCGTTCATGTTGGTAAAATGTTGGCGGCTTTACTGTTAAGTATGAGGCCAATTTTCTTAATTTTTTCTCTCTGGACCAGCTTCGTGGAGAGCCAACGTACCCACCAATCCCCGTGCCAGTAGACCTCTGACGTCATCAGCCACACCCACCAATCCCCGTGCCAGTAGATTTCTGACGTCATCAGCCACACCCACCAATCCCCGTGCCAGTAGACCTCTGACGTCATCAGCCACACCCACCAATCCCCGTGCAAGTAGATTTCTGACGTCATCAGCCACACCCACCAGTCCCCGTGCCAGTAGACCTCTGACGTCATCAGCCACACCCACCAGTCCCCGTGCCAGTAGACCTCTGACGTCATCAGCCACACCCACCAATCCCCGTGCCAGTAGATTTCTGACGTCATCAGCCACACCCACCAATCCCCGTGCCAGTAGATTTCAGACGTCATCAACCACGCCCACCAATCCCCGTGCTAGCAGATCTGACGTCATTACCTAGAGCTACCAACCAAACCCCAGCAAATCTCTGACACCATCTGCTAGTTACTAACCACGTGCTAGCAAGTACATGACGTCATCAAGTACTTAGATTCCTGGTCATTTAGGCGGCTAGTAATGACTATATGGAGGGTTATATAGTGTGTGCCAAGAACTAGCTATGTCACACCAAGATCCCCATCTTGCAGGATGCTGTGTCACACAGAGGCATGTGATCAGTAGCCTACAGGGGCGACCTATCATAGGAGGGACTTCGGCGACCAGCCCTCGAACCCGGACGCGGCTGATCCCAACATCGATGCACCAATTTACCACTGACGAGGTGAGAAATTTTCCTGCGGATGAAGACCTTTGAACCTGTGTATGGAAACCCTTGGGACCTATGTTTGGAGACCTTGGCACCCATGTATTGGAGACTTGTAGCCCTATGTATGGAGACTTGTAGCCCTGTGCATGGAAACTTTAGAACCACCCTGCTTAGTCCTAACAACTTAGCTAGTCCTAACCCACGACATAGCTGTAGCTAGCTTCCAAAGGATAGCTGACCCTGAAACCTGTTCCAACCTCCAAAGGATGATACCTGATCAACCAGGCTGTGATTCATACGTCAGGCTGCGAGCAGCTGCGTCCAACAGCCTTTGTTGACAAGTCCAGCAACGAGGAGGCCTGGTCGAGGACCGGGTCGCGGGGACATTGAGCCCCCTAAATCCTCGCAAGATAAGGAGGCAAAGATACTAGGCACTCTGGTGGCAGCAGTTCTGACCTTCCCCACCAGAGGGGGGAAAAGGTCTGAAACATATGGCATATCAGGAGAAAGCCCCAAAAGCCATATAACTATGGCTTTAGGGCTTTCCACTTAGACGGAAAAAGGGGGAATAAGCAAATATGATGAGACGGAGTGAGACGGAGGGAAAGAATGCGTACCTAACCATTTCGGACGGGGGGGAAGGGGGCGGCTGATCTCATTTCCGCTTCGGTGTGAACTAGTATGTGAAGTTCACCAACATTCTCTCCCCCTGGCTATGACGTATAGACAGTTTTCTGTGCCGCAGGTGGTGGACCCACGCGACGGGTGGTGATTTATATAGACCACTCTCACCCTAAGAGTAATACCTGCCATCGTGGATGAATGAAGCGTGTAGTAGGTAGACACACCGTCTTCACAGTAGTCACTACTGATGTCACAGTAGTCACTACTGTTGGCACAGTAGTCACTACTGTTGACACAGTAGTCACTACTGTTGTCACAGTAGTCACTACTGTTGTCACAGTAGTCACTACTGTTGTCGCAGTAGTCACTACTGTTGACACAGTATAGTCACTTTTCATTTTTCTCAAGAGCCTTTTAAGAATGTCCTATTCAAGTACAACTATTTCCATCAGCAATGCTTAAAAGGTGACACCAGTTGCCAAGCTCCTTGAGACAGACAGATACAGCAGCATCCATCAACGGCCCTCCACTATAAGACAGATACAGCAGCATCCATCAACGGCCCTCCACTATAAGACAGATACAGCAGCATCCATCAACGGCCCTCCACTATAAGACAGATACAGCAGCATTCATCAACGGCCCTCCACTATAAGACAGATACAGCAGCATTCATCAACGGCCCTCCACTATAAGACAGATACAGCAGCATTCATCAACGGCCCTCCACTATAAGACAGATACAGCAGCATTCATCAACGGCCCTCCACTATAAGACAGATACAGCAGCATTCATCAACGGCCCTCCACTATAAGACAGATACAGCAGCATTCATCAACGGCCCTCCACTATAAGACAGATACAGCAGCATTCATCAACGGCCCTCCACTATAAGACAGATACAGCAGCATTCATCAACGGCCCTCCACTATAAGACAGATACAGCAGCATTCATCAACGGCCCTCCACTGTAAGACAGATACAGCAGCATCCATCAACGGCCCTCCACTGTAAGACAGATACAGCAGCATCCATCAACGGCCCTCCACTTTAAGACAGATACAGCAGCATTCATCAACGGCCCTCCACTGTAAGACAGATACAGCAGCATCCATCAACGGCCCTCCACTGTAAGACAGATACAGCAGCATCCATCAACGGCCCTCCACTGTAAGACAGATACAGCAGCATTCATCAACGGCCCTCCACTGTAACGTCACACTAGCGTCATCAACGTCAGCTTAGACGCAAATAAGCTTGACGTTGTAGCTTGATGATTCCTGATGATGCTGTTATGACGTGTGCCATCCTGCAGCCAAAAGTAAATATAAACCCCATGTCTCTCTCTCTCTCTCTCTCTCTCTCTCTCTCTCTCTCTCTCTCTCTCTCTCTCTCTCTCTCTCTCTCTCTCTCTCTCTCTCTCTCTCTCTCTCTCTCTCCTCCCCCTCATCTCCCTCACCCCCCACTTCTACACCCCCCTTTATCTCTCCCCTCACCTCCCTCCAGGGTCCCTCACCTTTTCAGACACCTTCAAGGGACACATATGTGGTCTTTTCCACTCAAGGTCTTCCAATTGGTCCTTCACCCCCCCCCCTCCCTAGGGTCTCCTACCTTGTTACCCAACTACTAGGGTTTCCCTCACCTTCCCTCCCTTCCTCTCCAACGTCTCCCCATCTGGTCTCTCACCTCTCAAGGTCTCTCACTTTGACCTCAATCTCTTCAGGATCTGTCTCGTGTGGTCTCTCTCCTCCCACGTGCTAGTCTTGAATCGTGTGTGTGTGTGTGTGTGTGTGTGTGTGTGTGTGTGTGTGTGTGTGTGTGTGTGTGTGTGTGTGTGTGTGTGTGTGTGTGTGTGTGCGCGCGTGTGTGTGTGTCCACGTGCCACCAGTTTATCCTCCCATTCTATTTTTGATTATTGTCCACATTTCTCCGTCATCCCCGCCCCCCCTCTCTCCCGTCCCCCCCCCCCTCTCCTTCTAATCCACCCCCTCCCTCCCCCGCCCCCCCTTCTAATCCACCCCCTCCCTCCGTCAGGTGAGCTATACTAGAGGTCAGCGGCGTATATCCTTGCCTGAACACCTGTCAAACTAATACACTTGACACCCACACATACACCTGAGAGAAAACCACATTAATTCTCCTCCTTACATCTCTCATACGCACACACACACACACACACACACACACACACACACACACACACACACACACACACACACACGCACACTAAACTTCATAAGCAGAAGTCTTAAACCAGATTAATGCCAGAACTAACGGAGCTAAGTAAGCTCCGAGGATTATTTAACGAGGATTGTTTAACGGAGCTAAATCTCACAACCCAAGAGGGAGGGAAAGAAAACAGAAAAGGATATGATCACAACATACAAGATACTGAGGGGAATAGACAAGGTGAGGAGCCAGGATCTTCTCTTTTAAATTGAGAGAAAGTAGAAGGAAAGGGCACAAGATAAAGCTGGAAACACAAATAAATCAAAGGAATGTAAAGAAAACACTCGTACCTTGTACATACACGAAACAATGGGTATAAATTGGATAAGTTTAGATTTAGGAAAGACTTGGGTAAATACTGGTTCAGTAACAGGGTTGTTGATTTGTGGAACCAATTGCCGCGTAACATTGTGGAGGTGGGGTCCCTCGATTGTTTCAAGCGCGGGTTGGACAAGTATATGAGTGGGATTGGGTGGTTATAAATAGGAGCTGCCTCGTATGGGCCAACAGGCCTTCTGCAGTTGTCTTTGTTCTTATGTTCTTACATGGGGGGGGGGGGATCGTACATGGTATATATGCTGGTTAGCATTGTAAATGTGTGGCCACGTCTGTGGTAGAAAATAATAATAATAAAAAAATGGGGGGTAACAAATTGAATGCACCGAAAGCAGACGTTGAGAAAGCCACCTCCATCCATAACTTTAAGGCCAGATTCCATAAGGAATTCGACCATTAGGTCGAGTTAAAACGCAAAACGGTACACTAAGATTAGTATGCAGGGCATAGGACGTTATAGACCTCACTTCATAATTAGGAAAATGGATGATATTGAGGATAGGAGACTCATTCACTGAGAACGAGAGAGAAGTGTGTGTGTGAAGAACTCAAGAACAGGTACTAGGAGACCTTCACAATAGAGCATGTAGACATCTCTGAACTGAGAGGGATGAAGCCAAACAATGCAACATCAAAATAATGTCAGCTACATATGTAAGGTTAGCTAATGTAAGAACTATCTTTAGGAATAAAACAAAAAAAAGAGTCGTTCAGAATTCTGTACATCGGTTATGTCAGGCTAATTCTGGGTGTGACACCAGCATTGACTCGTAAATTCTACACAAAACTAAGCTGGAGAAAGTTGAGAAGTATGCCATTAAGTAAGTCCCAGAGCTGAGAGGTAGGAGCTACGAGGAAAGACTACAGGAGTTAAACCTCACGTCACTGGAAGACTAGTGGAGACATGATTACTACGCAGAAAATACTTAAAAATAGAGAGGGCAATCATGGACAACAAATTTAGCAAGGGTGGTACACGAACAAGGCAGGGAAGGGAACTATCAAGAGAGAGCGCCAAGCCATTACGACTATCTTGCACTTGGAAGAGGTCAGGATAAGGATTTGGGATGGGCCTGGGGAAAGGAATGAACAAGGAGACAAATAGAAACTATGAGCCACAGAGGAGTGAACACTAGGAATGCTCTGCGAAGCGGTAAGGACTCCTAATGCAGCTTTTGATGTAGATATGACTTAATTCTAGGCACTGATTGATTGATGAAGATTAAGCCACCCAAAAGGTGGCACGGGCATGCATAGCCCGTAAGTGGTGGCACGGGCATGAATAGCCCGTAAGTGGTGGCCCTTTTGAGCCATTACCAGTATCAATAGATGATACTGGAGATCTGTGGAGGTGCGCCTGCACCCTGCGTGACGGGAGATGTCTCCCGTGCTAGGCTCTGGAACATATACACCAGCCGACTAAGAGTTGAGAGGCGGGACCCAAGAGCCGTAGCTCATCCCCTACAAATACAACTATGAGTACAACTAGGTAGGTACAACTCCTCCATCCTAACACAATCTACTATACTAACACCAACCTCTTTCTCATCCTTCCCTCACTCTATGTGTCCATCTGGTCCCCTCTCCCTCTCCCTCTCCCTCCCTCTCTCCCTCTCTCCCTCCCTCCCTCCCTCCCTCCCTCCCTCCCTCCCTCCCTCCCTCTCTCTCTCTCTCTCTCCCTCCCTCCCTCTCTCCCTCCCTTTCTCTCTCCCTCCCTCTCTTTCTCCCTCCCTCTCTCTCTCTCTCCCTCTCTCCCTCCCTCCCTCCCTCCCTCTCTCTCTCCCTCCCTCCCTCTCTCCCTCCCTCCCTCCCTCCCTCTCTCCCTCTCCTTCTCTCTCTCTAATACTACTGCCAACAATAAAATAGTAGCAGTAGCAACAGTAGTAGCAATAGTATCATTAATACTGATAATACCCATAACAAGAGCAACAATAAGAAGAGCATTAATAACCTGCCTGACGGCTGAGTGGACAACGCTTGGGGTTCGTAATCCTAAGGGTTCACATTCGATCCCCGGCAGAGGCGGAAAAAATTGGGCAGAGTTTCTTTCACCCCTGATACCCTTGTTCACCTAGCAGTAAATAGGTACCTGGGAGTAAGACAGCTGCTACGGGCTGCTTCCTGGATATGTGTGTATGAAAATTAGGATTAAGAACTTGCCCGAAACGCTACTGCGTACTAATGGCTGTTCAAGAATGTAAGAATTCTTGTAGATATTAAAAAAATAACTAAACGATTGTTATTAATACTTGTGAAGCACAGAGCGCTAGTGGCCCATTGGACCTTCAGAGTCCAAAATCATCCCCCATACTGCAACCCTCATACGTCATAGTGACGTCACACACACACACACACACACACACACACACACACACACACACAACACACACACACACACACACACACACACACACACACACACACACACACACACCTCGCATTGAGTATATACAAAATACCAGTTTCTGCTATTTTCACAAGAATAGGTTTGGTTTGGTTACGTTAGGCTAGGCGAGAATAGGATAGGTTATAATAGGCTAGGATTGGTTCGGCTATCTTGGGATCGTTAAGACTAGGGTTATTCCAAGCGTAGTGATGACGTTGCACGCCTATACTTGGGAGGTCAATTTGAACTCCTCGTGATGTTATCGTGAGTGCTGAAGATGGCTAAAGAAAAAAGGAGAGTTCCGAGAGGTAAAAGTTAGCACGCGAGGAGCCGGGAGAAGCGACCTTAATGACACTTGGACTTGTCTCAATGTCACAGGTATACCAGGAACCCAATTTAGCTGCGAGGCTCTCTATCAAGATTAGTAGAGTGAGAGAGAGAGAGAGAGAGAGAGAGAGAGAGAGAGAGAGAGAGAGAGAGAGAGAGAGAGAGAGAGAGAGAGAGAGATAGAGAGAGAGAGAGAGAGAGAGAGAAAGGATTGAAGAACGAATCTCTCCTCCTCTCCCCTCTTTAAAAAAAAATGAATAACATCTGTCTGTCAGTCAGACCTTACCCATGACGGAAGTGACGGCAGTAATTGACCTTCCGTGGAGAGGTGTGGAGGGAGATAAGGTCACTATACGTCCATCGACAGGTGTAGGTAGTTCCTCCAGAAGGTGACGACGACGAACTGCCCTGGTATTTCCAGATTAGATGAGGGTACAGCCGTTTAAAAAAGGTGTAGAACACTCTGCCACACACACACTCTGTATATCTCTCAAGGGGTGTAAACACAGCCACCGTGAGCTGGAGACTGTTGTGTGGACGAGGCTTTTGAGTAGCTGGTTCTTCACTATCCTGACTTGGCGAGTGGCAAATGAGGGGGTTGGAGGGGGGGGGTGTAAATGAGGGGGGAGACTTGGTACCATGCCACCCCTCACTTAACCACCCCACTTCCCTGCTCCCCCCCCTCCCTTGGCTGGGGAAGAACAGGCCGCTTCCCCTCATATCCTGGCACTGTCTGAGGGGACACAGGTCAAAGACCCTAAACCCAAAATACTTTTCCTTCCTTCTTTCCTTCCTTCCTTCCTTCATTCATTCCAAAGACTTCACACACGCACACATACGCGCGCATACATATATACACATTCACATACACACCTACACGCACATATATGAACACACAGACCTCACATGTGAGGGCCCACATATGTCTCACCCCTCCAACTCCAGACGCGGCGGAAGTCTGCTACTGTCATACCTGCAGTATAATATATGAGGGAGCGACAGGAGCCAGTCAACTATAGGCCGGAAGCCTCACACGTATACCCTGTGAGAGGGGGTTGGGGGGATTACAGTGAGTAGTCATGAGGAAACTCGTGAAACATTCAGAAGTGACAGATTTAACACTGGTTTTCAGGCAGCCCAGCCTCCTAAAATGAAAGAACTTTCAGTGGCCATGCATTCGAAAGGAGAAACCTGTTTCTTCAATCATCACATTAGATGGCCGACAGAGAGTAAGGCGAGGCCCAGGAACTGAAGTACAACACTGTGATACTAATGTTGAGCAAGAACTATTAAGCAGGAACGCACGAAGATACATAAAACTGCACAGCTGGGTAACTTTATATATAACTGGGTAAGTAATGAGTACCAAAAAGGTGGAGCACAAGAGCTGGAGCTCGGTTCCATGTGTGTCATCAAAGGAGACACAGAGAGCACAATGGAAAGACATATCTGGCACGCACCGAGCCACAATCAAGACCTTGCATATCATTAAGCCAGACAAACATGATCCATTTGCTCAACGTGGCTTCAGGAATGGAGAGAGATCTTGACGTTAATGAGATCGAAGCTCCTTATGGGCGCACTTACAGCCCATAAGGAGCGCTGAGAGGAGAGGATATCCCTGAGTGCCGGTTCTGAGGTATTTAACGTTTAAACCCACTTATTAAAATCTACGTAATTCAACATTTTACTTATACCTTGAAGGAGAGAGGAAGAGGGGGGTTGGATTTTAGTAACTGGTACCACTCAAAACTCAAGGCCTCTATGACCCACAACACACCCCTCAGTGCTGGGACATACATTTAATGGATGTATGTCCCAGTATACATGTTGCTGGAGTAGATGTATGTCCCAGTATACATGTTGCTGGAGTAGATGTATGTCCCAGTATACATGTTGCTGGAGTAGATGTATCTCCCAGTATACATGTTGCTGGAGTAGATGTATGTCCCAGTATACATGTTGCTGGAGTAGGTGTATGTCCCAGCAACAGTCCAATTGTGCAGCTGGAGCGTTCTGCCCGCCCGCTGGTTCTGCCGGAAAGAGTAGCTGACAAGACCTCCGCCCATCAGGTCAGTATACGGCGTGTAGCGTGTGGTTATTAACGAGACAATCACCCTGGTAAACGAGAGACTGTCGCCTCGCCTCTGTTTTATTTGGGATTAAAGAAATATTAAGGGATTTTAAAATACACTGAATAAGCCAATCAATATTTATATGTAACACATTAAATAAAAGTCTGTCAAGGGGACCAAACAAGTATGATTGTAATCCTTCACGCACTCGTAGACACGGTCTCCGTCTCTCTCTCTCTCTCTCTCTCTTTCTCTCCTCTCTCTCTCTCCTCTTTCTCTATCTCTCCGCTCCCTCCCTCTTTCTCTCTTTTTTTTATTAACATATTAGGTACATCTGCATTAGTGCAGCTACCCTAGACTATATGAAGTGGAGTACAGTGTGTCAAAAAAGCTAACTAGGTGATGCTAAAAGATCCCCATCACACAGGATGGTTAGTCATACAGAGGCATGTGATAAGCGGTCTGTACTGGCAGACTCCGGATGCATTTTGAGGATATCATCAACACAAGATTGAATAAGGTAGCAGTGGTAATACAAGTCCCCATCTCGCAGGATGGTTAGTCATGCAGAGCCATGTGTTTAATAGCCTGCACTGGCAAATTTTGGGTATACTGTGAGGATATCTTCAAGAAAACGAGAGTGAATAAAGTAATTGCAAAGCTCCAGGTACCTCATGCCAACTGGTCTGAAAGGTCTAATAACTGGGCATTCAGTGATGTAGTGCGGGAGATCATGCCGTAGTTCCTGCTCACAGAGTTTGCAACTGGAGTGCTCAGGATTGGGAGACCCGTCACCTGCAGCCACCTGCCACAGGTAACATACATCTTTCTCTCTTACCATCTGAAACAATGTTCCAGCTAGCCACATAGAAACACCATGTGTGTCAACACTGACCTCTATCCTGGGGACGACGCAGGTGTCCGAGGCAATGTAAACACACTCGGATGAGCTTCAGATATTTAGTCTTGGCATAGGCAGGTGTTGAGGCACTCGAGTGTGTGCGTGTCGGTATGGACTCATTTTTTGCGAGGAGGAGTCGCGCGTGCGTGGGTTAACATCCCCCGCTTAATTCCGTCTTAGGTTGCAATCACATCTCGCCAGCTGATAAAGAGATAAACACAGGGATATGTTGCGTGCAACTCTACCACACGACCTCCAGGGATCAATTATAGCGGGATATCTGAAGTCGCCTGCCAAGACGGTTGTAAACACAAGCGACACGAAGTGCGTAGATGACCGTGAAGCTACCTTGGCATCCACTACAACAATCAGTCAATGGATCACAAGAATGTACATTAACTTGTCCTCAGGCTAAGCTCGTTAAAGCAGAGGACGTTCCCTTCTCATTAATTAATACATTTTTATGGGTTTTTATTAATAGAAGTTTGTTCTCATATTTCAATTAATATTATTATATATTAAAGATCTAGGTTCAACCCGTCCTCGACTCAAGTCCATTCCAGCCGGCGGTCGACTCCACAGACGCATTCATAAATTTTAACATGCTGTTCATTCAAAACAAGGAATGTTCTTAAATATAAATTATATTATTTTACATTACTATATTGTGCATATATAGGCATAAGTTAGGTTAGGTGTTTAGGTTCTGTTGGCGTTTATTTGTATTTGTAGTACGTGGGTGAACCATTTACAGCGTTGTGGTTCGAACAAAATTCGTCAGTGAAGCACTTGTTCCGGAAGTGTTCGAACGAAATCAGTTGTGAGTCGTGTGTAAACCGTTTTTCATTCATAAACAGGGGGTTTGGCGGGTGCATGGAATGGACTTTGGGTTTTTGTTTGGAGGATGGGCTGCTAGATTAGGTGTTTAGGTTCTGTTGGCAATTATTTGTATTTGAATTACGTATGTGAAGCTTTTACTGAGTTGTGATTCGAACAGAGGTCGTCAGCGAAGCACTGTTCAAGAAATGTTCGAACGTCATCAGTCGCGCATAAACCGTTTTTCATTCTTAAACACAGGGTTTGGCGGCTGCATTAACAGTCCTTCCCTCATCAACATAGGCGAAATGCTCGTTAATCCAATCGCCAAACCCTCTGTTTATGAATAAAAAAATGGCTCACACACAACTAACAACTGATTTCGTTCGAGCACTTCCGGAACAAGTGCTTCACTGACGACTTTTGTTCGAAGCCACAACGCTAGTAAATGCTTCACCCACGTACTACAAATACAAATAATCACCAACAGAACCTAAACACCTAACCTAACCTAACCTTACCTATGCCTATATATGCACAATATGCTAATATATTATAATATTAATTTATATTTGAGAAAATTACTATTTTTATTGAACAACACGTTAAAATTGATGAATGCGTCTATGGGGTCGACCGCTGGATGGAATGGACTTAGTCTGAGAACGGGTTGCTTGATAAGCTAATTTCACAGTTTAATAATAATAATAATAATAATAATAATAATAATAATAATAATAATAATAATAATAATAATAATAATAATAATAATAATAATAGGAACAGAGGATGGATGTATATTAAATAAATCTACTAATGCGCAAAAGGCATGTCAACAAAGGGTTCCAGAAATGGACCACAATGAGTCGCCAATCAAAACAATTGACATTCGTCGTAAGCAAGTTTCATACAAGTTGTTTAGTTTATCGTGCATCCCATCCAATTCAAGTTCAAAATTTAAATTTGTATTCAGGTAAAAGTACATACATTAGTTTCAGCCCCACTCCTGTGCCAGGTAAGTCCATCACGGGCTCACCATAGCCCGTGCTACTTGGAACTTTTAAGCTGAATCTTAAATAACAACAACAGTACATACATTGATGAGTTACAGACATAATGTTGGATTTATAGATAGAGCCAGTACATACAATATCTAAAGCCACTAATACGCATAGCGTTTCAATATCAATATACAATTCAATTCGTTCTCGACTCACGATCAAGAATTCCGTGTTCGAGTTCCGGGTGGGATTGAAATGCTTGGGCGCATTTTCTATCACCTAATGCGTTCTGTTCACCTAGCAGTAAGTATAGGTACTCAGGAGTTACTCAGCTTGTGGGGTTGCATCCTAGGCGGGGTCAGTAATTTGGCCTGCGGGGGACGGACCTCGATAAAAGCCAAACGTGTATGAATAGAAGTAATATCTAAAAATTTGCTGATTCTATTGGATGGCCCAGAAATATGTGGCTATTCATTGTGATTTTATGTAAATCAAATAACTATAGAACATTAATAGTAGAGTTACTGCTTTAATAATGAACTTTGTTGTTTTCTTTCACTTGCTCTGAGTATTTAAAAAAACGAGTTTATGTATGGATAACTCTTATATCAGTACCCCCAATTATAATTCCAGTTGAATAAATAAATACAGTGTCCCAAAAAATGTATACACTACTTTTAATAATTATAAAGCCCGTGTTTATTCAAATTAATTTCATTTACAAGATGTAATAGAATCTACAGACATTGTTTAATTGGTTTATCAACACCACTTTTCAAACGCATGTCCGTTCAGGTCCAGTCACCGCTGATAACGCGTAACAATGGAATCGCAAACATTTCGTATTTGAGTGAATTCTTGTTTATTGCCTACTATCAATTCAGCGACGGTTGCTGTTTGTACCGTGGACTGTACATACAATACACAGCAGGCTCCCAAACATAAACTATTTAGCACGGGTGGTGCGTGAACAAGATGGGAACTTGTTTTATTTATTTATTTATGCATATACAAGAAAGTACATAAGGAATGTGAGGATACAAATATGGTAATTACAGTCTTGTAAAGCCACTAGCACGCACAGCGTTTCGGGCAGAAACTTGGTACCCAAATGAGCCACAGGGACGTTAGAGAGAACTTTTTCAGTGTCAGAGTAGTTAACAGGTGGAATGCATTAGGACGTAATGTGGTGGAGGTAGACTCAATACACAATTTCAAATGTAGATATGATAGAGCCAAATAGGCTCAGGAATCTGTAGACCAGTTGATTGGCACTTGAAAGGCGTGACCAAAGAGCCTGAAGCTCAACCCCCCGTAAGCACAACTAGGTGAGTACAGCCGTCGTGTGATATAATATCAATAGAAATAGTTAATAGAGAACTTAATAGAGTTGAATATGTGCAAGAAGAGACCAAATGATATTATTATAATGAGATAATTTGGAGTTTCATTTGAGTGTTTGGAAAAATGTAGAGACCAGAGTGAAACTAAGCCATACGTCTTCTGAAACCGATAGTAACCAAAAGCAGAATAAATACAAATAATCAGATGCTATATTTACCTCTGTGGTAGAGGGTTCCACCAGATGAGTTTACAAGAGAGCAGAGATAAACACGGGCGGGAGTGTGTCCAGGGAGGCGAAGGGCGCCCCTGACAGTGGAGGCTTCTACCCGGGAAACAGTAATTCCTTGTTCAGCTCGCAGCCAAATCCATGACATCTTCACATTCATTTTTTTTTTTTTTGAGATATATACAAGAGTTGTTACATTCTTGTACAGCCACTAGTACGCGTAGCGTTTCGGGCAGGTCCCTGGAATACGATCCCCGCCGCGAAGAATCGTTTTTTCATCCAAGTACACATTTTACTGTTGCGTTAAACAGAGGCTACAGTTAAGGATTTGCGCCCAGTAAATCCTCCCCGGCCAGGATACGAACGCATGACATAGCGCTCGCGGAACGCCAGGCGAGTGTCTTACCACTACACCACGGAGACTGTTCATCCGTGAACATCGATCAGATCACAAGCTTTATTTATAAATGAAGTACACCTACTGGTTCAAATTTATGTCAACAGTTACAGTTATCTTGAGGTTATCTTGAGATGATTTCGGGGCTTAGTGTCCCCGCGGCACGGTCCTCGACCAGGCTTCCACCCGCAGGAAGCAGCCCGTAGCAGCTGTCTAACTCCCAGGTACCTATTTACTGCTTCCAGATACCTATTTACTGCTCCCAGGTACCTATTTACTGCTAGTTCATTGTGCTACCTATCATTCAACTGCTAGTTTACGGGTAGTTCATTGTGCACTCCATACTCATCCTGTACTCACCTAGTTATGCTTGCGGGGGTCGAACTTTGCCTCTTTGGTCCCGCCTCTCAACTGTCAATCAACTGGTGTACAGATGCCTGAGCCTACTGGGCTCTATCATATCTTCATTTGAAAATGTATATAGCGTCTGCCTTCACCTCATCACGTCCTAATGCATTCCATTTGGTAACTACAATTGTTAATTGTTATTTGTTGACTGAAAACAAATCTTTTTAATATATCTAATGTGTTTGATAATTCTTTGTGTACCCCAAAGAACATCATACTCATCACTCATCATATGAGTGGTAGTTTACTCTGCATCCCATACTCATCTTTCACATATGAGATTACTCATCGATTATGCTGCACCCTTTGCTAATATGTCATAAAGATAATTATAACTAAAAATAACTGTATTATAACCACTTTGCTGGTAACAAAACCACAGGTTACTCTGCTGTGTATACCAATGCAACAGTACACATTGAGAGTAAAGTTTTTTTTAGTAATACTTTACATAATTTGAAACATTGGATATTAAAGATTATTAAAGGCTATTTTCATTGCTTTTTATTATATATTATTATATATTATATATTTATATTATATATTATATATTATTGCTATTTACACGCAAAGAAACATAGCATTTGATCTGAGATTAGACCACACAGCTCATAATTATTATCTCACAGAAGGGATATGTATAGATATTGTGGAAGAATTTCTGGTGTAATATCGTTAACCATAAATTGATGTGTCACTTCGTGTAATGATAGTTTAGATCTATACCTTCTAAAACTACGGGCTCTCCATAGCCCGTGCTACTTGGATCTTTTAGTTCCAGGTAGCAAATCTTTAACAACAACAACAACCTTCTAAACGACTCAATTCTACCCCGTCTTAAGAGACAATGATGGAGTGTGTGATCCAATCAATCAATTCTTTCTTTTTTTATGCACCCCATACCCATCCCGTAGGTGGTTGGTAAGGGTTACAGAGGCACATAATCGGTTCAGGAACTGAATCACATAATTCGTTTAGCTAAGCAAGTGACTATGTGTGATCCTGTGTCATTGTCCACACACTTTATATTGAGTGGGATATATCGTTACATATATATATATATGTATATATATATATATACAAGCTGATCTGGCGGAGGCTTGTGACATACACGGGTTCAAACTCTGTCAACTGTATATTTACTGATTGTATTACTAAAGACAGATAGAAAACGAGGAAAACAAAGATAAAAATAAAAGAAAGAGCGATGCAGAGAAAGAGGAAAAGAAAAAAAGAGAGGAACAGTGAGAAAGATCAGAAAAGGTGAGAAAGATCAGAAAAAGTGAGAGAGATACAGAGAAAGATCAAAAGAAAACGAGAGAGAGAGAGAGAGAGAGAGAGAGAGAGAGAGAGAGAGAGAGAGAGAGAGAGAGAGAGATAGACAGACAGACAGACAGACAGACAGACAGAGACAGACAGACAGACAGAGACAGACAGACAGACAGACAGACAGACAGACAGACAGACAGACAGACAGACAGACAGACAGACAGACAGACAGACAGACAGACAGACAGACAGACACACACACACACACACACACACACACACACACACACACACACACACACACACACACACACACACACACACACACACACACACACACACACACACACACAGCCAGTGAGGATTTTTCCTCCATAATTACCCATGCAGGGAGTTAGAGATCCGGGGGATGGTAATGCCATTAGTCGTTATAGTCACGCCATTCTTCCTCTCACACTGCTTCTGTTCCTTGTTCCGTGTTCCTTGTTCCGTGTTCCTTGTTCCATATTTCTTGTTCCGTGTCTCTTGTTCCGTGTCTCTTGTTGCGTGTCCCTTGTTGCGTGTCCCTTGTTGCGTGTCCCTTGTTGCGTGTCCCTTGTTGCGTGCCCCTTGTTCTATGTCTCTTGTTCCGTGTCTCTTGTTCCGTGCCCCTTGTTCCGTGTCCCTTGTTCCGTGTCTCTTGTTCCGTGCCCCTTGTTCTATGTCTCTTGTTCCATGTCTCTAGTTCCGTGCCCCTTGTTCCAAGTCTCTGATTCCGTGCCACTTGCTACATGTCTCTTGTTCCATGTCTCTGATTCCATTCTACTTGCTACATGTGTCTCTTGTTCCAAGTTCTTGTTCCATTCTACTTTGTATGTCTCTTGTTCCTTCCCTCTTGTTCAATGTCATCTCTTCTGTCTGTGGTTCCATGCCTCTTGTTCGATGTCTCCTTTACCCTGTCTCTTGTTCCATAGTGAGCCTCGCCTAAGCTGTCATTTCCTAGTAGACGAGATAACACAGTTGGCTTCGTTCTCGATCCACAATCCAGGAAGGGGAGGAGGGTAAAACTACAATACTAAAGTATATATATATACACAGACTTCCTGTCCCCGAAGCTAGCTAACTCATGACTAATACTTTCCTAATTTAACCCAAGTGAAAATAAGACACTCGCTTCCTCAACTTCCTCAAGACTGACCCTATGCCTCCCTCCTGCCACGCCCACAACCTTCCTGCCACGCCCACCATCCTCTTGCCACGCCCACAATCCTCTTGCCACGCCCACCATCCTCTTGCCACGCCCACCATCCTCTTGCCACGCCCACCACCCTTTCTACCACACCCACTATCTTCCTGCCACGCCCACAAGCTTCCTGCCACGCCCACAAGCTTCCTGCCACGCCCACAAGCTTCCTGCCACGCCCATCGTGATTACATTATCCTATAAGAGGCAACACTTTACTGATTGCTCCTGTGTCTGCATTGTGTGACGTGGTGGTCGACACACACCTGTGTGACGTGGTGGTCGACACACCTGTGTGACGTGGTGGTCGACACACCTGTGTGACGTGGTGGTCGACACACCTGTGTGACGTGGTGGTCGACACACCTGTGTGACGTGGTGGTCGACACATCTGTGTGACGTGGCAGTTGCCACACCAGTAAAAAAAATTAGTTCTGAATACAATCTAACGTTCAATCCTGACAAATATCATGTAGTTGTTTTTAACTCAATGGATTCTATTTATCCAGATTCTAAATTAATATTACTCGGCAGAGAGAGTCTGGTAGTGTATTGGGCTATATAATTACTATTGGGCGCCTGACAGCTGGGTGGACAGCGCTTCGGATTCGTAGTCCTGAGGTTCCGGGTTCGATCCCCGGTGGAGGCGGAGACAAATGGGCAAAATGTTTCTTTCATCCTGATGCCCCTGTTAGTTAGCAGTAAATAGGTACCTGGGAATTAGACAGCTGCTTACAGGCTGCTTCTTGGGGCTGGAGGCCTGGTCGAGGACCGGGCCGCGGGGACACTAAGCCCCGAAATCGTCTCAAGATAATCTCAAGACAGTATTCTGAACAGCTTCTGGAGCATATTATATCCTCTGAAATCCCACTTACCAATTTGTCTGATGCTATTATAGAAAGTCAGAACAAATGTCATTGTGAGTGAATTGGATTATCTTGATACCGGTCGAAAGTATGTTGTTTAAGGCAATGTCTAAGCTTGAATGGTATGAATAATTGGACTTAGAAAATGCTGACCTTGATAAGCTTAATTGAGAATGCAAATTTTAAATTTTGCCCCGAGGGGCGAGTTTATTGGGCAGCGCCACTCATCTTGTGAGTGGACATACCGCCATAGCCGCATTGTACAACACTCCCCAAAAGGAAGAAAACCCGCTGGGTTGTTCATCCTGTCACTTGTACCCAGACACAGCTGGGTCTGGGTACTGTCTGCTTAACTGTCTCAAGTGAACAGCTCCTCAAACAAGAAGATTAACATCTGTCAACCCTTAGAAGCTTACGTTATCTTGCGGATGCAAAATGGGAAAATCTTTTAAGAACAGCATCAATATTTGACAAATAGTGTTTTCCTAACTCAAACAATGTGGGGTTTATTATTCCTACACATACTTCTGATTTCTCTCAGGTGTTCACATTCACGTAGATAGTGGTCAAGGCGGTGTCCATCACTCTCACCACAGATTCTGCAAGCTTCGCTTGATCAACAGTTGTTTCCATTCCGTATCTGGTTTGTGCTTCTATCCTCCTTTCCTCAGTTACCTTGTCACGGTGATGTTGCCTGACAATACCTCTAATTTGTAGTAGAGTCTTGGGTATGAAGTATTCAATATGGTCTCCTTCAGCAGCCAGCACATCTGCTCGTTCATTTCCACATATTCCAACATGGGAGGGGATCCACAGAAACTTGATGACTCTTCCCTGATTGGTAAGTACTCTCACAGCTCTCTTAATTTCAGCGACTATTGCAAGATTTTCTGCCCGATTTTTACTTAGGCTTTGCAGTGCTCCTTTTGACTCAGTGCAAATCACTGCACCATTAGTGTTCCTTTCAAGAAACCTTAACGCCATAACAATGGCAGTTAGCTCTGCTTGCGTTGAAGAAGCATAGTTCTCAATACGTGCTTTTTCTTCATTTCTGCGTTGGAAAGTATTATCCTTGATTACCGTGAATGCTGCACCGGCCCTGCCACTGACAGGATTAGATGACGCGTCAGTGTAGATTTGATCTAGTTCATCTCCGGCTTCTTTATAAATTTCCTCGAAATACTTGTGCCTCATTTCTTGTGGTATCATGTTGGATTTTTTCATTGCCATTTCATTGATGATAATCTTGCATGAGTCATCCTCCCAGAGAGGTAACCTCTCTACAGGCAGGAGCTCACGGGCTTGCTCAAGCAGGTGAAGCTCTTCGAGGTAGCAGACTGATCTGTGATGCCATTTTTTGCTTCTCCTGTTTCCCCCTGAAAGTAGCACAGAACTCAGTTTTTTCTTAGCAATATCATTGTAATGGGGATCTCTGGCTATCCTAATTGCAAGCTTAGCATTCAGCTTCTTAAATGCAGGAAATGAGTAAGACGTATTGCAATCTCCTACCTTCTCTGACGCCCACGCCAACACTTGAAGATATAATTCACAAATGAAAGATATCCTTTTGTGTGTGTGAAAGGAATCACCCATCCAGCAAACAAAATCAGATCTTTTTTTTCAGCCACTCAAATTTTTCCTGAAACAGCAAGGTAAGGAAGGGAAGGAGGCGTGTGTATTGACTACAAGTCATTGCGTGTTCCCCCTCCATCACCCCACACACACACACACATCTCCATTCAAGAAACCTCTCTCGTCACTCCTTTAATTAACATGTTTTAATTGCCTCCTGTTTATCCCCTTCAAGCGAAGATTAATGTTTACATCTGGGCGCATAATGTTCCCAACGTGATGTGTCGATGATGACGTCATGGTCGACGCACTCCATCCTTACCCCGAGACGCAACCTGATATTTCCTAGCCTGGAGGTCCCCAGTCTCTCCCTGGGAAGCCGAGGGTGAGGGTGTTATTTTGTGTTCTCCGCTTTGTGTTCACTTATTATTGTTTTGTATGTTATTTTATAGATATTTAAGTCCAATACTCGAAGAATAAATGTCATTCAGATGCATGTTGTTGGGAGAGAAGTTTGTGTGATGTATTCAAGCGCGTTAGTGAAATGAGTTTGTTATTAACAATATTCTGAAAAATGTCATGAGTTGACGTCACTTAATTGTTTGTGGAATTGTTGTCTTGTGATTGTTTACCACACTTGATTGGCACCACTGTCACCCATCACATGGTTGGCAACACTGTCACCCATCACATGGTTGGCAACACTGTCACCCATCACATGATTGGCAACACTGTCACCCATCACATGGTTGGCAACACTGTCACCCATCACATGGTTGGCAACACTGTCACCCATCACATGGTTGGCAACACTGTCACCCATCACATGATTGGCAACACTGTCACCCATCACATGGTTGGCAACACTGTCACCCATCACATGGTTGGCAACACTGTCACCCGTCACATGGTTGGCAACAGTCACCCGTCACCAGGTAGACTACCGCTGTCACCCATCACCAGGTAGACTACCAATGTCACCCGTCACCAGGTAGACTACCACTGTCACCCATCACCAGGTAGACTACCACTGTCACCCATCACCAGGTAGACTACCACTGTCACCCATCACCAGGTAGACTACCACTGTCACCCATCACCAGGTAGACTACCACTGTCACCCATCACCAGGTAGACTACCACTGTCACCCATCACCAGGTAGACTGCCACTGTCACCCATCACCAGGTAGACTACCACTGTCACCCGTCACCAGGTAGACTACCACTGTCATCCATCACCAGGTAGACCACCACTGTCACCCATCACCAGGTAGACTACCACTGTCACCCGTCACCAGGTAGACTACCACTGTCACCCGTCACCAGGTAGACTACCACTGTCACCCGTCACCAGGTAGACTACCACAGTCACCCGTCACCAGATAGACTACCACTGTCATCCATCACCAGGTAGACCACCACTGTCACCCGTCACCAAGTAAACTACCACAGTCATCCATCACTCACTATTCCTATCACTTATCACAGCGCACTAATAAATCAATTATAGGCAATAAAAGCAAAAAACATAAGTAAAAATAGGGCTATAGGCCTATTTGAATTTGTCGAGAGGGCATCAGAGGGGAAATATTAATTTAAATTACTTTCAAAGGCTTCACTGAGTCACCAAAAAGGCAGCCAGTCCCCCCGTCCTCCCTGGTCTAGGACATTCAAATCATACTGTTTATATTTTTTGGAAATTTAGCTGTACATGTGGGTGGTGGAATCAAACTTTTTCTCTGGACTGTGCAGACAGACAGAGAATCTGATAGATAGCGAATCTGACAGTGGAATAAAATTTAGACGAAACTAGCGACACTAAGAGAAAGAAACCTTGAGAGAAAGTAAGAGAGAGGAAGAAACCTTGAGAGAAAGTAAGAAAGAGGAAGAAACCTTGAGAGAAAGTAAGAGAGAGGAAGAAACCTTGAGAGAAAGTAAGAAAGAGGAAGAAACCTTGAGAGAAAGTAAGAGAGAGGAAGAAACACTTGATTAGTAAGAGCAGGCAGCAACACTAAGGGCTCAGAAGCCTAGCTCCGGGCGGCCAAAATGTAAACAGAACAATGAGAGAAGGTCTTCAAGTCTGGTGATGCGTCATAATTACATTGTATCCTGCCTCAGTCTTGGCCTTGTCTCTCGCTCTCCTGGTGCAGCTCACTGTAGCGGGAGGGGGAAGGAGTCATCAGTGTAGCGGGGGACGACCACTGTAGCGGGAGGAGGGGGAAGGAGTCATCAGTGTAGCGGGGGACGACCACTGTAGCGGGAGGAGGGGGAAGGAGTCATCAGTGTAGCGGGGGACGACCACTGTAGCGCGGAGGGGGAAGGGGTCATCAGTGTAGCGGGAGACGATCACTGTAGCGCGGAGGGGGAAGGGGTCATCAGTGTAGCGGGAGACGATCACTGTAGCGCGGAGGGGGAAGGGGTCATCAGTGTAGCGGGGGACGACCACTAGCGCGGAGGGGGAAGGGGTCATCAGTGTAGCGGGAGACGACCACTGTAGCGAGAGGAGGGGGAAGGAGTCATCAGCGTAGCGGGGGACGACCACTGTAGCGCGGAGGGACGGGGGAATGGAGTGGTGGTGGGGGGTGAACTAGACACGACTATCAGGTTGACCTATGCCTATCTTAACACCACTATACTAGTGAAGTCAAGAGCCAGACATAGAGTTTGTCGAGATACAGATCATTTCTCTACATAGACGGCTGGTCAAGTGTTATCGTATCACCAGTACCTAACCTGCCCTCCCACCGTGTTCAGAGCGCTGTACTAATTTACATAACGCATCCTGCCAGGCACGGGCAGACGTGTGTGAGTGGCCATGTGTGGAGGCGTGGTGGTGATCGTGACCCGCTGGTGGCTGGCGTGGCTGCTCTGGACTGTGGCGTGTGTCATGGCTCTCCTGGGCGCCAACCTCTCCCCCTCGTGGCTCCTGGCGCCCCAGGCCACCGCCCCGACGACGCCTCGACCCCTGGCTCTTGACACCCCGTATGGGCAACACCACCACACCTTCACAAACAGCCTGCAGGAACAGGCTTCCGGTAAGGGTGGTAGAGGTATAGCCATCTGTTCTATAAACCTGTGTGTATAATGTCTTATGATAATATTTTTTTTCTTAAGCTAACAGTTCTCGTTACAGTTAATTATCCAATGGCCTGCTCCTCTTTGAACTATTTTGTATTTGAAAGATTACAAATTTTATTTTTGTTTTCATTTATAGCTCTGTATCTATGTACACTGTTTACAAATAATTTAGTAATTTGAATAAGTTGATAATATTTCTTGCTACATATTTTAGCCAGCTAGTTACGTGTATCGTAAATTATGTGTCAACTTTAATCAAATATTTATCTTGACGTAACGTAACTTACATATGCACTTTTTAATTAACACTTTTTTATTTATTTATTTATTTATTTATTTATATACAAGAAGGTACATTGGGTTTGTGAGAATACATAGCATAGTACAGTATTTACACTCTTGTAAAACCACTAGTACGCGCAGCGTTTCGGGCAGGAACATCTGCAGAATTTAGGTACATCTGCATTTATGCAGCTGCCCTAGACTATAACAGTAATTATGCAGCTATCCTAGAATATGACTAATGATACAGCTGTCCTGGAATATAACAGTAATGATGCAGCTGTCCTAGAGGGTATGGGGTGCATAATAAATGAACTAAATGCTCCCCTAGATACATAGTGTATTTAGCTACGTGATGCTAAAAGATCCCATCACACACAATGTTTATATACAGGGCCTTGTGTTAAGTATAGTCTGCACTGGCAAACTTTGGATGCATTTGAGGATATCCTCAGTTGTGTTAGATTCACCAACTCGGAACAAAAGTTCAAAGTAGCTCTACTGTCCTGGTCGAGGACCGAGCCCTCAGAGACGTTGAGCCATGAAATCATCGCAAGGTAACCACAGCACGGGCTATGGTGAGCCCGTAGTGGACTTACCTGGCACAGGAGCGGGGCTGTAACTGATGAAGATATATCCTCAGGAATTAATATAGTACTTTGCAAAGCTCCAGTTACCTCATGCCGGCAGGTCTGAAAGGTCTTTGAATTGGCATTCAGTAATGTGGTGTGTGAGATCATGACTAATTTCCTGCTCGCAGAGTTTGCACCTGGAGTGCTCAGGATTGGGAGGGTCGCCACCTGCCACAGGTAAAGGTAATCCCAACCTGATCCTGGCAACCACTGTGTCGCACTGTCTGGTGGGCCTTTTGTGCTCACCGCATATGTAAGTTGCTGAGCTTACATATGCAGCTTAGAGATTGTACTTGAGGTCGTTTTCGAACCCATTGTTGATTACAATAATTCATTATAAATAATTAAACTGTAATTTAGCTAAATGAATTTTGGGGTTCAGTTCCAGAGCCCATTATATGTACCTCTAACCTTTTTAGAGGTTTTAGAGAGAGGCTTTTTAGAGTTTTTTTTTTATTTTTTTTTACCCCGCAGGATTGGTATGGGGTACATATTAAATTATCTCAATTATATTTGACTCGCTAAACAGTTGACAAATAACAACCAGTGCTGAAGGTGTGGCCCTACACAGGCCGTGTGTTGCTCTGAGAGTCAGACGGTCTTTTAGGCTTCAAAAAGCCGACTTGTTTATGAGGACGGTTAGTTGAGGCTATCTCCGCCCATCTGTACACGCTCTCATGCCTCAGCTTGGTCGCTGTTTCCTCCCTCACCTATGTTAGATATAGATTTAGAGGCTTTATTCGTAACACTTTATAGAAATCGTTACGATTCCGGCTGGAGTGCACAGGTGTGCGGCAGGGTAGATGAAACTTGCACTGCTGTACACCTGTTTAGTTCAGCCTCGGCTCCCCATTCTTAGAACATCTGCTTCCCTACCTCGACCCTCGTGCCATTCCTTTCTTACCCAGCCATCCCTTACCCACCCTCACCTCTGGTACACACCGGGAGGCAACTCCCCCTTCCCCCTGACTCAGCGTGCCTGTCCGGCCCTCTCCCATCACCCTCCTTCCTGACCCGTCGACCTCTTCCACTCCCTCCCTCTAAGTCGTGTTTATCCGCTCTTTCATTAGCAGCGTCAGCAGCCTTCCCCTGCCCTCTCTTTCCTTCTCTTCCCCTCCCATCCCGTTTACTTCTCATTCCCCTCCCACTTTTACCTTCTTTTGAACACTCCTTCCCATTTCCTCTTTCCTTGTTTTTTTTATTGTTTCTGACTTGTTGGTAGGCTAGAACTTAGCCTTCACAGAGCTCGTATAAAAAATTAATTTTCTCTGAAATACGACCCGGCTCACAGCCGGGTCCCCAATTACTGCTCAGTGAACAAGAGCGGACCTAGTCATTGAGGTACCCAGAAACGACGGGGGTCGAACCTGGTTGGAATTGTTTGCAAGGCATATCTCGCCCCTCCTCCCTTCCCCCCCCCCCTGGCTGTCCCTGTCCCCCCCCCTCTCTCTCTCTCTCTTTCTCTCTGTCTCTGTCTCTGTCTCTGTCTCTCTCTCTCTCTCTGTCTCTCTCTGTCTCTCTCTCTCTCTCTCTGTCTCTCTCTCTGTCTCTCTCTCTGTCTCTCTCTCTCTCTCTCTCTCTCTCTCTCTCTCTCTCTCTCTCTCTCTCTCTCTCTCTCTCTCTCTCTCTCTCTCTCTCTCTCTCTCTCTCTCTCTCTCTCTCTCTCTCTCTCTCTCTCTCTCTCCCTCTCCAAAAACTATACAAATCAATGTAATTAAACTTAATTTAATTTAATTTCATAGTTCCCTCAAAATAAGGTATATTGATTTAGGTTTAAAGACTAAGGAATGCTGAATAATGGCTGTGAGAGAGAACACGAGAAAAGGGAAAGGAGAAGGAATCTGGGAAGGCAGTGTGAGCACACACAGTCCTGGGAAGATGGCCTTAACCCGGTGATACATGCCATGACCCCCCACACCCGCCCGGTCTCCGCTAGGCTGCCCGTGAGGCAGGGAACCTGACGGCGTCCTTCCTCAGGGTTCACACACTGGGCGTAGCCTTCAACTTATTTTGATGCCCCCACCGTGAGGGGCATAAGTCTTCGCCCTCTTGGAGGGGCATCCTTGTACCCATTGGTCCCTTGCCAACCCTTCGGCCCGTCCACCGTAACGGTCGTACTTACCAAATTCGGGATGATAATTCTTCCGCTTGACGAGCAGAGCGGGAATGGAATGTAGTGTGGTAGCACACTACACAACACATACATAGTTGTATGTGCTGTGTAATGGTACCCAAAAAGATCCCAGGATGCAACCCGATTACGTCAGAATGACGTCACATCTCACACAGCAGATATTTATATATAAACACAAATTTCTGATATTTTTCGTCATGTTTCGTTAGGCTAAGATAGGATTCGTTAGAATATTATAAGTGTAGCAATGACGTAGCTTACCTACTCTTGGAAGGGTCGGGGATGGGGGGGGGGGCAAACATTTAAGAAACCATTTTCTGTGAAATATTTGGACGTGAATGAGTCGTCTCTAGATACTTGGAACTTAATTTTTTTTTAATCACATATAGTAATGTTGGGTATTTGAGAAGTTTCTATAACACAATATACACTCGATCAGTTTTGCTCCGTGTAAACTCTCAATGTACTTGTAGTCTAACGTAGCAATGAAGTATTACTTCTGTCTGTTTATCAGACTGCATGAACACAAATATTCCCACTTTGGTAGCCTAAGATAGTCGAAGAAATAGCTAAAGAAGATATCAAATTTATTCTCGTGATGTATTGTTCTTTTACGTTGCAAACCTATGATCAATGCAAAGTTACACAGAACAAGATAATCAATTAGATTTTTTAAATTAATAATTGATAATTAACGCATCTCCATCAGGGCGAGGAGGGCCGCTGGTGGAGCAGCGAGCCTCATTGGGTCTCTGGCTCCGATGTGCCCTAATGGGCTCCGAACCCCGCACCGCACTACACTGTGGCGTCTACGTCACCAATGTACCAGACCTGCCTGCAGCTCAGGTGTGTTCCGTAAAATCAGACTTGCCTCCAACCCAGGTGTGTACAGTGCAGTGTATTAGAGCCAGAGTTGTCTCCAGGTGTGTAACGTTCAGTGGACCTACTGGAAGCCTACTGTCTGGCTGTTTGAAACCACTGGATCCTCAGACAATTATCTACAACATGGCATTGTGGTCGACAGGTTTGCGCGTTACGGAGCCAAAAGCGGACAGTTTTGTGTGTGTGTGTGTGTGCGTGATTTTTAACCCAGTTACCTTTAGAACTTCTGTATAATTAGCAACAATCTTTTGGAGCTAGCCATATTGGCAATTTTGCAAAAAAGTATCTAATATTTTGTCCTCGGAAGGATTGGTATCCCCGAGTAATTGGTACCATTGATGTGTACTTCCATAGGTGGGCCTGTAAGGTCGAGCGTCAGCTCCTAAGCCCCTCTTTCTGAACCTTCAGTAGTTTAAGTCAGTGATTATTTTTTCCTTAATATTATTTTCATAGAAATTAGTGTACTGTATTGCGCTTCAATGACTTCCTTCTTCTGGTTTAAATTTATTTATTACTCTTACGCTACAGGCACCTAATTGTGCTTGTGGGGGTTGAGCTTTGGCTCTTTGGTTCCGCCTCTTAATTTCCAATCTCCTGTTGTACAGAAGTTTCGAAGTTTAGAGGCGGAATTTAATTAACCATCATATCTACATCTGAAGCTGTGTATGGTGTCAGTCAAGTTATCTTATAGAAGGTGACATTTGTGGGATGGTGTCAGCGACAGTTGTCAGCCAGGTTATCTTACAGGTGGTGGCGTTGGTGGGGGTGGTGTCAGCGACAGTTGTCAGCCAGGTTATCTTACAGGTGGTGGCGTTGGTGGGGGTGGTGTCAGCGACAGTTGTCAGCCAGGTTATCTTACAGGTGGTGGCGTTGGTGGGGGTGGTGTCAGCGACAGTTGTCAGCCAGGTTATCTTACAGGTGGTGGCGTTGGTGGGGGTGGTGTCAGCGACAGTTGTCAGCCAGGTTATCTTACAGGTGGTGGCGTTGGTGGGGATGGTGTCAGCGACAGTTGTCAGCCAGGTTATCTTACAGGTGGTGGCGTTGGTGGGGGTGGTGTCAGCGACAGTTGTCAGCCAGGTTATCTTACAGGTGGTGGCGTTGGTGGGGGTGGTGTCAGCGACGGTACTGACGGTGGTGTCCTGTTTAGCCATCTGCAGTTCAGCATGTCTTCGCCTCATCAATGGCAGCAATTGGTTCACCATCATCAGCACCATGCAGGCCACAGCTGGTAAGTGGAGGGGGGAGAGGCCAGAAAGTTTGAGGAAGACGCGGAGAGGGAGGTCAGTTATTTAATTTAAATTTTCTTATGCATGTTGGCTTGGGGACCATTCAAGCTTGACGCACAAATGACGGCACATGCGGCCCCAGCATGCTGAAGTGATTTGATGAAATATCTGTGCCCAAAATAGTCAAGAGTGCTGTCGGGTATTGGGGTTAAGAGTCAGACGATTTAGGATAAAAACCCACACTTGTGTTTTGGTGAAATTTATGTAAGGAATTTACACAAAGTCTTTCGCACTCTTCTGAGTGAATTATCAAAGTCGGAATGTGTGATTAGGACGAGACTTAATTACGTCTCAACGTCTAATCCAATAATATTGTACAGTTTGTTGGCAAGTGTCTTACCACTGTGCCACGGAGACTGCAAAGTTGTCTAATACATACTTGTGGTAGCGTGTGTTATTAGTGAATATGCTACCAAATCTGGCCCTGTATCTTGTCGAGGTGCTTAAGACTTATGAAAGTCTTAATCCGGCCTCATGGGTGTAGGTATAATCCCTGTGGTGCGAATAGGCTCCTTGTTATAATAATAATAATAATAATTTATTTATGAACAGTACATACATAGTTGCAGCGTTACAGTACAAACATTCTGTTAGATTTAAAGATAGAGGTAGTACATACAATACCTAAAGCCACTAGTACGCATAGAGTTTCGGGCAATGTTAATGAGCCATGTAGCCTTGTGGTAGATTTTGGAACAGGTTTAAAAATCAGAGGGAAGAGGTTGAAATTGGGCGCAGTTTCGAAAACTAACGTGTATAGTCGATAAGTAATATAACGTGTATAGTAACATAATCGACTTGAGAATGGTCCAGGACGGACCGAAACGTCGTCGTCCCTTTATCTTCTAGTGTGTGGTCTGGTCAACAGCGTGTATAACTTTTCTAAACATTTCTATACATATGTCCTGATGCCAGAGGATGATTCCAGTTGTCTTGTTTCAAAACAATATACCCTCGAAGTTTTCTTTTAGTATATGCATTTGTGTCTTCCTAAAGAACTGTTCAAGAAATAGTGATAGAAAATGCGGTATAATTAGGGGTAAATCAAGAAAATTACGAAACGTGATGTCACGCTCCTGTGCATTAATCTCTTATCGTGCAGGATGATGCAACAAGCTCCTACATTATTTTAATTAACTTATTTTCTATAAAAGTTTTAGCTTCTATATAAAAGTTTTAGCTTCCTATTGTAATGTTGGTCAAATAATTATTCATTAATTATGATATGTCAGTTATTATTAATTTTAGAGATTAATAATCAAATTTCAATTATGTTTTCTAGTACTAAATGCCAATTGATGTTAGTCTCAGCCTAATCCCATTAACCTAAAAAAATGATCAACTGAAATTGGTTTCGATCCTGATTCTGTGGACCCAAAGGTGCCAATTGATGTTAGTCTCCAGCTCAAGGTTAAAAATTGCATTCAGTTTTATTTTGGTGTTAGTGTTGTATAATGACATTTATTTATAATTAAATTTTCTGCTCGGACTATGGTATAGCTTTAAAATGATGTAGGCCTATATATAAACAGGCATTCCTAACATTCATGTTTATTTAAAATAAACAGATTTCTACATTAATAATTGTGTTTAGCACGAGCACACATGAATTTTGGTTTCACTCCATATGTAAAACATGCATACTTATCTGATAGGCCTACTCACTCTCATCGTCCCTCTCCCTATGCTGCTACCACCACTACTACTAACTACCACTACCATCACTGTTCCCTCCAATTCAACAAATGGCGTAATTGCTATCACCACTAACATTGCCCCCCACGCTGTTGACAGGTGTCTTGAGCTTGGCAGGTGTGGCAGCCTTCCCTGGGGCTTGGGACTCGCCTCGGGTGCAGAACCTGTGCGGGGCCGACGCAGGTGTGTATTACTCCAGCAGGTGTACTGTAGGCTGGGCCACCTACATCACCCTGGCCGCCAGCATCGGTCTCCTGCTCTGTACCTGCCTCTCCTCCTTTGCCGCTAAGTCGACCACCACTGAAGACGTCGCCGACGAAGTAAGCAAGGGCAACAATGTCATATGTCTCATATAGCGAGAAACCCACACTTGCTTATTCTGAGTTTTGTGTGATTTGGTCTTAGCATTCTCATTTCTCAGGAAAACTGACCATTACTCAATTTGGGTCATGTAAGGATATTTATTGATCGTTTTTTATCACTATGGGTGGTGACTGGTGAGACAGCTATTGATGTCCATGACTTCACTTAAAGTTCTAGAGGTTGGTTTAAGGGAAACGTTACCTAAAATCATTACTAAAAGTTCTAGAGGCCTCAGGCCTCTAGAACACGTTGATAAACTGACTGACACATGAGCCGATAGGTGCTCATCCAGTTGTATTAATAGCATAAGTTTGTTCCTTCAATTTCCTCTGAAATACAACTTAACATATTTAAAGGAATACCAGTCATATACTTTCAGCAATATTGCTGTTCAGTACATGTAACAGTGTTTGGAAATGTATTATATAAAGGATTTTTTATCGCGGTAACAATAATCACCCAGAGCTATTTAGCTTGTAATATGATTAACTTGGCTTTTTAGAGTTTAATATGTATCATATATATGTGGATATGTCTCTGATTCAAACTTCGTGTCAATGTGTAGATTCTTAAACATATTTGAGAAGACGTTTCTTAGTTTCTAGCTTATGGTCACACCTTGAGATAGACAGTATTTCAAAGAGGAATTTTACTACTGTGTATTATCTGTTCAAAATAAAGTATTCCAATTTCAAGATTTATTTCACTGTCCTATGTAAATAAAACATACCTAATCTTTTTGGTACCATTTCAAACACAGACTTTTTCTACTTTTCTTATCTTGTGTGTCGTGTTCTATATTCAAGTAGGATTCAAATTCACACCACAGAATATCAGAACACACAATCTTACACCAACGACTCCGTAAAGGGAGGTAAAAATCTCCATTGGTAAAGATTACAATATTCTTTATCTTGCATTATAGCAAAGCATTTGATATTCGACATGGAAGACTGACAAGGAAAGATGAAAGTGAAGAATTAGAGTATATGGAATTAAGAACTTAAGAATCGGGGAAATGCAGAAGGCCTATTGGCCTATACAAGGCAGCTTCTATGTTTACATCCATCAAAAATCATTCATATGTCTAACCTACGCTAGAAACAACACAGCCATCCCAAGTCCATTATGTTACCCGGTAAAACAAGTCTTGGTGGAAAGGAAGCACAGGCAACATAGAGGGGTGTAATTTTTGTTTTCTACCACAGACGTGGCCACACATTTACAATGCTAATCAGCATATATACATTTTCTTCTGTCCTCCATGGACAGGGTTAGAGAAGTGTTAAATATATAGTTCAAGGGTTTATTGAACACTCAACCACAGAAAGTGATTCGGTGCTTTTAAAATGCTAAGCTAACCTACATACGTAAATACATAGATACACAGTAAAATGAAGGTGGGAATGGTTATAAGTGGAGTGCCGCAAGGCTCTGTCCCGGCACCCTTGTTGATCGTAATAAACATAGATCTTGATACTAGTGTAAACACCACTAATATATAGAGCTGTAATAAACACATTTGTAAAGCTCTAAAATAGTGCTCACTTTAAATTCAATTGATAATGGCAAGTCCAACTGCGCAATGGATCTTGAGGTAAAGAATAATGGGCTAGAATAAAGGATTACATTGATCAACAATGAAGGCAAAATAAGAATGTAACTGAATGTTGGCTGGCTCTTTATGTTGGTTGAGTTTGATATGTACTCACCCCTAATTGTGCTTGCGGGGGTTGAGCTTTGGCTCTTTGGTCCCGCCTCTCAACTGTCAATCAACTGGTGTACAGACTCCTGAGCCTACTGAGCTCTATGTAGTGCTTCGCTGATGTCTAAGCTCCAATTGTCGTATTATTATTATCCTGACATACAACAGTGAAATAATCAACAGATACAAGTGACAATAGGAGATGATGACATCGGCAAAGCACTACATATCAAGCAACAGCCCGTCCTCATAAACGAAGGCCAGACGCCATTCCATGCACCCGCCAAACCCCGTTTAATAAATGAAAAACGGTTTACACACGACCCACAACTTGATGACGTTTGAACACTTCTTGAACAAGTGCTTCGTTGATGACTTCTGTTCGAACCATAACGCTGTAAATGCTTCACCCACGTACAAATAATCACCACCAGAACCTAAACATCTAACCTAATCAATGCCTAAATTTACCTGATTTACTTTAGAGTAATTTACCTGAGGGCCACTAACCCTAGTAGCCTCGACGAAGACATGAAGCTGGCGGCTTGTCGCCGACGGTCCCCCATTTGCCTTGATATACACAGTATGCTAATATATATCAATATTAATTTATATTTGAGAAAAGGTCTATTTTGAATGAACATCGTGTTAAAATTGATGAATGCGTCTTTGGGGTCGACCGCTGGGTGGAATAGACTTGGTCTGAGGACGGGATGCAAGCAAACTCGCCTAACTATCAACAGCCAGATAACACAGTTACATTCTACCCTCTTCAAGACTAGGACAGAACACCTAACACACTGCCCGAACCACTACTAGAATATAGGAAGTAAAGGAGCTCAAGTGGGTCTGTTCGCCCATGCGACAGACAGTTGGGTTCGTTTTCGACCCACAATCGGGAATTCCCGGTTCGAATCTCGAGTGGGACATTATAGTCGTTGGGCACGATTCCTATTAGCCTTTGTTCACATAGCAGTGAACAGGTACCTGAGAGTTGGGCAACTGCTTGTGGGATTGCATGCTGGGAAGAGCCAGCTAGTGATTCGACCTTGGGGGGAACCTTGATACAAGTCTGTGAGGGACAGGCTGCCTGCCTGTTCCCGACATAAATGAATTGTTATTAAATATTATAACATCAAACATGGAAGAATAAAATTATCTCTCCTGTTTACCTTTTTAACTGGGGTCTTTTACATATATTGCACAGGAGGAAACAAGTCACTTACCTGCAAAAACCTTAAAAAAAGATTAATAATTCATTGTGTCAGGGGTCAGGCAGCCAGAGTATATTCATAAACGCAAGGCTTATATCGAGGTCCTTCCCATCCCCCTTCAAGGGTCGAATTACATACCCCACCCAGGATACAACCCCATAATAAGCTGACTAACTCGTGTGTACCTACTTACTGCTAGGTACACAGGGACATTAGGTGATTGGAAATGTGCCCCAATCATGCATTTCTGTCCCGTCCGAGACTCTAACCCCTTATTTAAACATTGTGAATCGAGAACGAATCCAACTGAGACCCTTAACGTTCTTGTAATATAAGGCACTAATTATGGTTGGTTAGACCTATTGTCTTGTGTATGACCCTCTGTCCTGCGTGACAGTGAATACCAGCATTAACCCCACTTTAATAAGACTTAATTGAAATCCTCAGATTAGGCCAAATTGTAATTCATTTTGTCAATAAAGATGTCAATAATAATAATAATTATGGTTGGCCTACTAAGCCTGGCGCTGAACGCGACCGTGCTCACACCTTCCTGGGAGAAAACACCCCCCCCCCCCCGTCTATTATGCTGTGGCATTCACTGAATATTAAAGTAATTCATTCTACCACATTAGCTGGAAGACTGTGATACACCACACTCGCCTCATTCTGGTGCAAGGGGATGTCTAGTGTGTATGTACTTGAACGACAGACCACACATATATATATATTTACTATTTTATCGTGGACGTGATTTATAATGTAAGTGTTAAATGTGCGTGAACGAAGTTAGATTTTCCGTGTACATGAATGATTTCCAAGCTATGGAACTGTGATGTATTAATTTAGATAATACAAGTGTTATAGATTATTATTGAATTATTTATGGATTATCATTATTATTACATGGTGGTGTGGGTTAAAATAAAATATATGTTTCCCCGGGTGCCTTGTACCGCCATTGATAGGTTCAGGCGCCACACCGGTAAGATCCTCCATCTGGAGCTCCTTCTGACTCGGGCCTCTGGTATATCTCTCTGTCTCTCTCTTCTCAAGGGTCTTACTAAAGGTTAGCAAACCTATTATTATGGACCTTTAATTAGTTTATTTCTTAACTAGCCAGTGTTGACAGCATGCATGATGGGCTGGCTCATTTTGCCTCTTAAGAGTGACTGGCTAGACAAGATTTTACTCTTTATTGTGGTTCTTATTTTGCACGTCTCTTAATTAATTCCTGTCAGAATTACCTGAAGATGCGTGCTAGACCCTTCCATAAGAATGACCTAGGTGCTTGTATACATTAATAATTAAATTGTTTTGACCTAATTTACTCCAGCAGAAATTTCTGTATCAAAGGGAAGACACTGTTCTGTAACCTTTATGTGATTTCGATTCTTGTTAAACTGGACTCCACCTTAACTAACGCAAGTTCTAGTGTATTTTCTTGGCTGAATAACACCTGGCAATATGGTCAAATAGTACAGAGGCATTATGATACAGCTTGTTTTCTACTTGTTGAAAGTCATATACAATACTGTATATCATTAAGTTAGGCTGTGGTAGATAAGGTTAGGTTACGATGAGTAAGGTAGGTTTTAAAATAAATTGGCAAACTATTAAGGGTACGAAGTTAAATAAATTGTTTTGTGATAGGAATTGAGTACAATATGGAATCTGCCTTATAACGGCAGATGTCCATGTCATTACAATGCTTGTTGATATGTGATTTTTTTTTTATTAGAAAGCATTTATTTAAATTTTATGGTACTGAATCAAAACTGTAGCTCTCCTGTGGGCCTATACCCAAAGAGTACAAGTCCTGTTCCTCATGGGCTTATATCTAATGTGTGTGTTTCATGTTATTTTGAACACCGAGCCATAATGGAAAACTTGCCATTCTTTCTGACGAGTGATCCCGTAATCAGCTGAATAACGAATACTTACCTAACCTAAATGATTGTGGATATGATGGATACAGGCTTCATGGGTGTTATGTGAATACAGGATAAAACGGAAATGCCCGAAACTGCCTGAAACATTATGCGTTTTAGTGACTTTGCAAGAACGTAGAAATATAAATCTTGTGTAATCTCACAAACCCATTGTATCTTCTTGTAAATACAATTATTATTATTATTTTTATTATCATTATTATTATTATTATTATTGTTATTATATAGTTATTATTGCCCTGCTTATGTTGTATCCAAAAGGTTAGTCAGCTCACTTCACGACCATGTGTGTGCATTCAAACTCGTTGCACTTTCTGGTCAAAGTGCTGCACATTTTCTTTAATGATTGTGTGTACACAGTACAGTATTGTATATGGTATGTATAGTCAACGTAAGCACCAAATAACCTATCCCCTTTAGCCTAACTTAATGATTGTGTGAGAAGAGTATGCATCTTTTTGACATCTCTCACTTGATAGAACTGTGCATTAAAAGTTCAGAACTCAATTTGATTATTGAGTTAGACCAAGCTCTCAATAGTTACACCTGGCCCCGGGGTAGACTTGGGGAGTAGAAGAACTCCCAGGACCTTATCCCGGTAAGTCCAGGTAATACATTTGATTTAGAAAGTGTAGAAAAGTCAATTAGAATATTGTATTAACTAGTTAAGGCACTCAATATTACCTGGGGTGAAGAAGAGGCCACATCTTCACTATACTGTACATGATCATTATTGTTACACCTTTGCTCTATTTACTAACATTTAATATTACAGTTATATTAATTAATACTCTAATATTGACAAGAAATTGCACTGCATTATTTTGTTAAATTTGTCTCCATTGTAGGATCTTGACTTTCTACCGACCCCTATGAACACTGGGCCAATGTCAAACCCACATATTTTGGGTTATGATGGCCTCCTAGTGTCTCTTACAATCCTTCTTGAATTTGTAGTCTCGAGAATTATGTTTTGAAAGCAGAAAGTGGTAATCATTTCGTGAGAAATGGTTACAAAAGCTGTGACCAAAGTTATTGTTATGTATGCGTATACAACAATCATCACTGAAGAGCTGAGCCCAGGAGCTAAAACCCCATATCAGCGATGTTCCTTGGGTCAAACCGAGAAACACTGCTATTTATTTATACAGTATTTACAGAATGTGGTTGAAACATAATAAGTGGGGCACTTTGAACATTCATAAGTAGGAGCAGAAGCCCCATATATAAGGAGGGGTTCTCAATCATTGTCATAATCCCCTTTTGAGCCTTTCATGTACAGTATTGGAAAATTGGGCTGTTTCTAAAACGGTTGGAAACCACTGCCATATAGCCTATAACCTTTCATGACTAAATTGATAATTGTTGCAAAGTGTGGTGAAATTCCATTCATTAGCGTTTAAAAACATGGAGGACAGACACAAATTTTTGGTTTTGTTAATGTAAATAAACATGAATGTATTAATTGGTGAAGAAAAAATTAGAAGTAGGCTAACTAAGTACTGTACTTTAAAAGTATGAAGGCTGAAATTACTGAAAAATGAAAATGTGAACATTATTGGTTTTAAGGTTTGAAAAGAATGCATAGTGGAATTCTGTAATACTGTATAAATATTCTTTTTAGTGTATAAGCAATAAAAAAAAACATGAATGCTGTTGGTACCGATGGAGTTTATGTAGAAATAATTATTATAGTGAACATAAGGTAATGGAATAAATGTGGAGACTGGCAGAAAGTTTAGAAAATACACACACAAAAAAATCATATAATATCTACTCTTATTTTGGCCTGGGTAGTGATCAACATTTCTTCTGTCATTTGTCAGCCACTAGCTCCCTGACCCTGTCGAGGGCACCGGGGAGATAGTTATTTAGGTAAATAACTCGGGTAAATCGGATAAATAGGGTCAATATTAGTATTCAAAGATTGATACAAAACATTGATCTTCATATCCCGGTAGTACAGCTGGGTTCGTTCCTGACACACAGTCGAGAATTCCGGGTTCGAATCCCGGGCGGGACAGAAATGGTTGGGCACATTTCCTTACAACTAATGGCTCTGTTCACTTAGCAGTGAGTAGGTACTCAGGAGTTAGTCAGCTTGGGGTTGCATCCTGGGCGGGGTCAGTAATTAGGCCTTGGGACATCAATAAAAAGCCAAAACATGTATGAATACACTCTGGCTTCTTGTCCCCGACACAATGAATTATTAATTATTATATCATGATGACCACATTACACTAGATGATCAACACACATTGACCCCACTTTCAGGGTTTGGAGATATTATTTTTTTTGTATTTTAAAATTTATAGATCACACAAAATACACTACATCTAGTTGTATAAAGGGGTGGGGTTCTGATGTGAAGATGAGATGATATGAAATGTTTTGAAAATAAAAATATACTTATTGTAAATGTTTTTCAGGAGTGTAATGTTGAGCTTGATACGGCAGGTAGCTGTAAGAAGTACAAGCATTCACCCGTATAACTTCATTCCGGCAGTGAACCATTGCTGTGGCTTATCCCTGATAACACCTCCATCTTCTACCAGCCATAAACAACAGTCCTACACCATGTCCACAATGACATCTCCTCCAGCAGTAGCAACTAAGACACAGGGCATTGAGAAAAGTGTTTGGTAAGGCAGGCCTTATGGGTTGTATTATGAAAATTAATTTTTGTGTAGATTAGTTGCTAATAACAGTTGAGGTATACAAGTTCCAGAGCCTATTGGGCTCTATCATATCTATATTTGAAACTTTGTATGGAGTCTTCCTCCACATCATCTCTGCCTAGTGTATACCATTTATTAACTACTTATAAAGGAATTATGCTCTTTAATTGAAATATTTTTATTTTCCAGGGTTGAATTCATTCAGTTGGCATTAGAGGTGAAGCCCCTGAACCTTGGGCAGGGCTTCCCTGATTTTGCTGCCCCAGAAACTGTTAGGAAAGCCCTTGCTGAAGCTTCTACAAGTGAAACCAATGTTCTACTCAATCAGTACACTCGTGGCTTTGTAAGATATACATTATATGTTTGTGCTTTTATTTCTAGATTTTGTTGAGCTTTTAAATTTCACAATCTCTTGGTTTTCTTCAAATAAGCATACTTAATGCTTGAATTCATGTCTTCAGTGTTTTATTCATTACTGTCTGTTGTGAAGGCACTTTTCATCCTTTCATCTTGACTTATGGGTTTCACCTTTGGTACAGAATGTTATAAAAAAGCTTTACTTATGCTAAACCCATCCTGTACAATAACAATTATATCTTTTAGTCATTGCATTCAATATGAGTGTGTTATAACTAGTGTGTAGCTTGCTTGGCACCACAGCTATTGCTTCTAGCTTGATATAATAGCTAGCGTTACTGTGATTACCCATTACTGGAATGATGCTCATGCTTTCAGGACAATCCTAGGAAAATATATAAGTAGTAAGTATAATAATTCATTCAAAAGTTGTTATAACAAATCTTGAATGTACTGCATTATGTATTTTCATAATTACTTGTCATATTTCATAAACATGAAATAATTTCATAAAGCTTGTCAAAATTGTAATCACATTTGCTCTTTGTATACTGAAGATGAGTTCGTACATATGGTACAAAAACGGCATGTTTGGTAAGACCTAGCTAAAGAAATATTTGTTTATTGTGTCATTAATAATAGTCTAATAATTCATTGTATCGGGGGACAGGAAGCAAGAGTGTATTCATACACATTACGATTTCATCGAGGTCCCCTTCTCCCCGGTTCAAATTACTGACCCCGCCCAGGAGGATGCAACCCCCACAATAAACTGACTAACTCTTGAGTACTGTACCTACTTATTGCTAGGTGAATAGGTGCATTAGGTGAAAGGAAATATGCCCAATCATTTTTGTCCCACCCAGGATTTGAACCCGGAATTCTCGATTATGCGTTGAGAACGAACCCGACTGTAAACGTTAATGAACCCGGGACCCTAAACGTTAATGTTGGATCATTATTAAATTACGGTCATACTTATGCGAGACTAGAAAAGTAGGAGTAAATTAGTTGAAGTATTTTACTTAGGGTGAGTGTATAATATGTTGATGTTCTTGCAATTGTGGAATTATTATCTATTTGTTTGCATTATTTACAGTAAAAAAAAAAAGGGGGGGAAAAATGTAGGTAAATTGAATGCTATAGGTCAGCTGTTTTTGGTACCCCCTTTTTAAAGTGATGGTACTGTCCTTTTGCAACATTTACACAACAGTGCTTCCTTTTGTTACACTTGCTCATCAGTGGCACCTTTTGTTACACTTGCTTAACAGTGCCATATTTTGCAACATGCACAATGGTGCCACCTTTTGCAACATGCACAATGGTGCCACATTTGCATCACTTGCACAGCAGTGACACTATTTTGCAACACGCACAATACAGTAGTGTTACATTTGCAACATAAACAGTGGTGTTACTAATGTAACACATACAACAGCATTCGCATGCCAGTGCCACATTTTGCAACATTATCCATGCAACAATGCCAATTTGTGCAACATTCATATGACAGTACAACTTAGCACTATTTTATATATTTTTAGTAAATGCTGTTTTTTCAATGTTTGCTTGCTTTCCTATTTTGGCTTTGCTCATTTTTTCCTTCCTGAATGGATATGAGTTTTTGTGTTCACATATTTATGTTGCTCCATGAGGGAAAGTGATGACTGCTTCCCTTTTTATTTTAATGGAATTCTTCTATGAATGTTTTTGATGCTTATTTATTGTTATTTATTGAAGGAATATCATAAATTTGTGTTAAAATAAATTTGTGTGTATCCATTACCTTTTGAAGAATGAGAACAACATTTATTGAGAGAGGGAATATGGTATATGATATACAGTCCAAAATTAACCTTTGTGCATATGAACCTTGAGGATCACATAAATGGAGTAGAACAATTTATTAATTGCTGTAGCTTTAGTAGGTTTTGTATGATACTGTACCTGTTATTGTGTTTCAGGGTCACCCTCGTTTGGTGGCAGCTATAGCAAAGCTTTATTCTAAATTGGTAGGAAGAGAACTCAACCCCCTTACTGAAGTTCTGGTCACAGCAGGAGCGTATGAGGCACTCTTTTCTACCATTATGGGTTCGTAGGTTTGCTTTGTCCTCGAGTGATTTATACCTCATATTAGGCTTGTGCATTATAACACAAAATATGCAGCTAGACAGAGTTTCCTGAAAGTGATGTTTTACCTGTAAGTCTATATCAGTTGCAGCCACTTCAGGAAGGTGTCACCAGTTCCCTTTAGCAGGCATCTCTCAATGCAAAATCTTATCAGAGTTTGTACACTTGTTCCATCTTTTTGACATAGGTGAGAGTAAAAGTGGGTCAGTCCAGGTCCATAGATATGCTTGGGTATACAGTATTGATAATGACAAATTGGGTGTCATATGACCTTTTATTTTTCAGGACTGGTCGATCAAGGTGATGAGGTCATCATCATTGAACCATTCTTTGACTGCTATGTTCCTCAAGTCAAATTGGCTGGTGGAATTCCTGTCTTTGTTCCTCTGCGTCCTGTAAGTACTGTGTATGAAAACTTTTGTAAGCAAGTATTTTTAGAAATAAAATTATATTAGGAATATAGATATTACTGTACATAAACATTATGAACTTTTCTCCACTGCGATATGAGCTCTGTCTAATTACCAAACTATTAATACTGTATACAGACACATCTTGTGTGTTTGTTAGGAGGATATATTGCGTAAGGAAGTAAAATGTGGAAAGATGTATGACTAAAAAGTTTATAAATTCCAGGAATAAAGTGTGTTACTGGTAGTTTGGTCATGTTGAACAAATGAGTGATGAGAAGCTTGTGAAAGAAAGTGTATTAAATTGAATTTGAATGTAGGATGAAGAGTAGGAGGAGGAGGAGGAGGAGGAGAGGGCTAAGAGCTGGTCGGATCTGCCGAGTGTGTGTTAAAAAATGGTGCATTGAGTGTTGAGCAACAAGCAAGATGTGGCAAGGACCATATGGAGCTATGTAGCAGCAGTTAGTAGAGAGTAAAGGTTATTTTTATTTGTATACCCTTTGCCAGCTCACAAGGCGCATGTTACACCTGGCATCATGAAGCAATAGGATACTACCGTATACAACTAATTAACTGTGGGTGATTTTGTTATCTGTGATGCTGTGTAGTGTTTGATTTTGTGAATGGCAGGTGTAATTTCTAAGGCCTTTTGTTATCTTTCCTTTACAAATGTTCTCTTTTTGTTTTCTTGGCTGATGTGTCTTCATCCCATTAAAGTAGGAAATAGGAGACCAGTAATTATTAAAAATATATGTATGAATATACAATTTAACCAAGAAAATTAGTATGATACAGTACATCATCAGTGTTATAATGTCAGAAAATTCTTTTACAAGTTTTCATTATTCATTTTCTTTTTGAGCAGAAGAAAACTGAAGGAGTAACATCATCAGGAGACTGGGTGTTGGATCCTGTGGAATTGGCGAATGCGTTCACTGATAAGACGAAGGCAATTATAGTTAACACCCCAAATAATCCACTAGGAAAGGTATATACTGTATATATATATTGTCCCTTTTTTTTGAGTGTTTGGTTGGTGAAATTGATAACAGTTTGCATCATAATATATGCTTAACTATTCTTTTGTCTTTTGAATCTCTCAATTAATTGACTTCTTTTGAAAAATACAAAACTATTCCTAATCTTTTTAAAATGCAATTATCGTTAGTTGATTCATGGGTTAATGTTTTAATCATGCATTAATTTAAAATACTGTATTATCTCTTTTATCTTGAGATGATTTTGGGGCTTAGTATCCTCGCAGCCCGGTCCTCGACCAGGCCTCCTTTTTGTTACACACCCCCAGGAAGCAGCCTGTAGCAGCTGTCTTACTACCAGGTACCTGTTTATTGCTAGGTAAAGGGGCATCAGGGTGAAAGAAACATTTTGCCCATTTGTCTCCACCTCCACTGGGAATCAAACCCGGAACCTCAAGACTACGAATCCCAAGCGCTGTCCACCTAGTTGTCAGGCGCCCAAATTATCTGGATTATTATTATAATATTATAATTATTATTATATGGATGGGTGCTTGCTAGTGCTGCCATTGCACCGACTGAGTTGCTTTTCTGGTGATTTCAGGAGTTTGAACAAATCCACAAGGGCCATGACGAGGATTTGAACCTACGTCCAAGAGCATCCCAGATGCTGCCTTAATCAACTGAGCTACAACATGGTTAATAGAGTTGAAACCAGAAGTTCTACTGAACTTACTTGGATCCTGCAGCCTCTCTGAGACACAAACCAGAGTTTTACACAATTTCCCCATGTACTTGAGCTATGTCAATAGGCCCTGGTTTGTGTTTCAGAGAGGCTACAGGATCCAAGTAAGTTCAGTAGAACTTCTGGTTTCAACTCTTTTTGACCATGTTGTAGCTCAGTCGATTAAGGTAGCGTCTGGGATCCTCTTGGACGTAGGTTCGAACCCTCGTCACGCCCCTTGTGGATTTGTTCACCAGTCATATACTTTCAGCAATATTGCTGTTCAGTACATGGGACTTTTGCTTCAGGGAGGAGAATTTCTATCCCCTTTCTTTTTCTAGATGCTATCCTGATGTGGTGGCAGATTATCACTTGCTCCCTGCACCTCTGTGAGAGGGGAGCTAGGTTATGACTCTGGTCACTAGTAGGCTAAACAGAACTTATGTAATTGATGTGACTCATTAAAATGGAGCAGTCTCAGTGATACAGCTTTTAGAAGCCACTGGGGAGATACCAGAAAGAGATTTTTCGTTGCATTCAGTGCTGGATTTTTTCTGATGTAAACAATAAACTTTGTTGAACATTTACAAATTATGCATTGGGTACTAGTAGCCAATGATATAATCTAAACTAAAATGTATATATCGGAATTATGTTATTGTTAACTCTGTATTCTTTGTGAAATTACTAGCTTACACATAACTGCACAATTTACTTTTAATGTTCTACATACCATATTATTAATAGAAATATCATTAGTTATAATCCTTTAGCAGGAAAAGGCCTAAGGAAAAATTCATAAATGGTATGGGGGTTGTTTTCCAACAGGTGTACTCTCATGAGGAGTTAACAATGATTGCAGACCTGTGCAAAAAACACAACAGTATTGCTATTATGGACGAAGTTTATGAGTGGATCACCTACAGTGGGTGCAAGCACATCCGAATGGGTTAGTGTATAATGTACTATCAACCTTCGCTTGATAATTACTTGTAGTATTTTTTATGAATTTAAGTTTTTAAAATTTGAATTAGATTAACATTACTTAGGGTTTGGTCATACCTGTAATGTTATATTTTGTAACATCAAAATGCTTAGGGGTAATTATATTAAAAGTTTACAGATTCTACATACAAAGGTTTCAATGTTTATCCATGTTCGTTTCAACCACATTGTAAAGGACAATCTTTGCTTCCCTGAATCTAATTAATTTTTGCCTTTTATGAAGTGCTGTACTAGTAACAGACATGAAAATAAGCTTGTGGATACATACATTTTAGGGTTTTACAAACCATTAACTTGCAATCTTTCCCTCAGCCACATTACCAGGAATGTGGGAACGCACAGTCTCCATTGGTTCAGCAGGGAAAACCTTCTCTGTGACTGGCTGGAAGACTGGATGGGCGTATGGACCTAATAACCTGCTGAAAGGAGCTCAAGTAATTCACCAGCACTCTGTGTACACTTGCACCACACCTGTGCAGGTGAGCTGGTGTTAGCCTTGCTGAGAAGTTTGGTATGTATATGAAAAGTTAGAACAGTAACTTTGTTGTGCTTTCAAAGAGATTGAACTTATAAATTTGGTTTTGACCTTTCAATTCATATTGGCTGTTTTAGTAGTTAAGTGATAAACTAATGTCATGAGCTAGGAGTCATTATTAAAAGGTTCCGGGTTCAATTCCTGCAACACGACAGAGATATTGGGCATTTCTTTTCGTTTGATTATTCTGTTCATCTAGCAGTAAATAGAGAATTAATCAAGGGTTATGGATTGCATCCTGGGGAATGTCAGTTGGCCCTGTGAAACCTTGATAAACCTATTAGGCTTAATATCCCTAACAATGAGAAAAATATATATGAATATTATTTACTTCTTAGCAACAACGTACACCACTGATTGATATTTGATGACATCTTTAAGTTTTACGAATTTCCATCACACCTTAGTGCAAATTTTGTTACCTAAATTTGATTGAAAAAATACGAAAGCTAAGCACACCTATCATAATTTAAAATATGTTGGATAATTTCTAAATTTGATGTTGCTATTTTATTCTACAGTAAATTTGTTAATAAATTATTTTGCTTTTATTCAGGAGGCTGTAGCTATAGGGTTTGAGATAGAAATGCAACGATTTGGAACACCAGATTGCTACTTCCAGTCACTACCTGCATGAGCTGGAAACTGAAACGTGATAAAATTGTCAAGATTCTCTCAGATTCTGGACTCAATCCAATAATTCCAGAGGGTGGCTATTTCATCTTGGCTGATGTGCGGGACATTGGTAAGTTGTGCTGGGTTTGATACCAAGAGATAATGTTTAGCATGGCACTGTACAGGTTGGAATGGGTTACACTAGAACCACAATGCTGTCTTTTGAGTAAATAATATAGATACTCCTTCTGTCAATGTCAGTTCTTGTCTCGGTTACACTTGTATTTCTGTGTCTCCAGGTTACACTTGTACTTTAGGGAAAGGGTTGGGGGTTGATAGTTCGTGTGTGTGTAATGCATGTATTACTCAAGTCTGTTGGGAATGAAATCTAGCCTTAGGACAGTGCTCCATTGCTTCTATAGGTGCATTTATACTTTGACATTCTAATGCTGTCATACTAGTTTCTAGAGTTTGATTCAAGGTAGTTTGCATGACTTCTAATTAAAGTGTATTCTATTTGTTCCCCACTTGCACTGAAAACATATTTCCTCCTGTTTCTTCTACTCATTTGTGTTTCTAGTTACTGCTACTTGTCACATTACTGGTCACTTTAAATGGTCAATGGTCAATTTACTGTTATAGTACAGGGTCCGTCCCTAATTCCTCTTGGCTGGCTTGCAAAAAAAATACATACTTTGCTTTCCATGGGAAAATGGCAACTGATGTTTACTGCCTTTCTCAAGCACTTGAGTGGAAGGGTGCACTTCCTCTTTTCACATTGTTCTGGCAGAGAGTAATTGCACTTTCGGAAGTAGTCTCTCTCTGCTCCTGTTTATACAGTGAGTGCAAACTGTTGATAACTTATCTAGGTTTACTCTTTATATTTGCAGCATCTCATTTAGGTTAATTTTAGAGTGCATATCTGCTTTCTGTATATCCTCAGGCTGGTGACCTGCCAGGAACTCTTTACCTCCCTGCTTCAGGGATAATTTGCCATGTACAGTAGTTGATTTGCACTCGGTGCCTACTTTCTCTTTGTCAAGACAGTAGCAGCGGGTCAGACTTTTCTGAAGTTGGCTGCTCTAGTGCTGCAGGATACATCTGGCAGATTTCCTTGCTATATGTGTTTTGACAGTTTCTAGAGTTTGTTTGGACCGCTGTTGAAGTAGGTATCTGTTCCTTTTAGGAATGGTTTGGCAGGAGGTTTTTTTGCAGTCTCCTGTTCGAGGGAAAGGTTCTGGTGGGCAGGAACCACCCACTTCTGGAAGTAATGCAAGAACCAATCTTGGTCTTTTTTGTGTGTTTTTTGTAGTGGGCCCCAGTGATGGTGTTCAGGATGGGGAATAAGCGTTTCAGTTATTCTTGAACAGCGGTGTTCTCTCATGTTTTTTGGGTTAGGCCCTCGGGAATTTTCCAGGGTCTATGTGGACCTTATGCAGCTTTCCTTCCCACTTGTCATATTTTTTTCTTCAGATGTTGAGCAAGAAAGTAAGGTAGTTTGAATGATTTTTAATTAATTTTCCTGTTTTGCTCATGTACAGCTCACCATCTTGATACAGAGGTTCCTATATCAAAAGACATGCATATCAAACTCTTGGTTGGCATTGTAATAGCTGTCTTTAAAGTAAAAGAACACCTGGACATACATAGCTGAGGTCACTTGCACTCAAAGGATGGTGGTAGAAATGTGATACATTCCTCAGATTATGACTTGTGAACTTTCTCTTTGCACAAAGGTAGAAGGGAATGAGGAAATATGCATGGATTTATGCTTTATGAGCTGATACATTACTGTATCTTAGTTATTGTATAGAGCTTGATGAAAGAGAGCTGTTTCACTTACAAATATAGTGTGTTTAGCATATATACATATTAAAGGGGGTTGAATTTACTCTGTGTTCTATGTTATTTTACTGATAGGGTTGTTACATATTTTTTTTTCAGTTGTGTTTGGAATTCTAAGCAAGGGTTGTTTATTTGATTTCTCATGAAGTCCATCTGACAACAGCAGACTTTCTTTATGAAGCAATTGAATGTCTGCTCAAAATAGTGGCTTATGTATTGACTCAAACATTTTTAATGTAATTTTTATATTAAATATTTTTTCTTAATATAGCAAGCAAGATTGATGTTGGGGGTGATACCAATGAGCGCAAAGATTTCCGTTTTGTTAAGTGGTTGTCACGTAACCGCAAGCTTCAGGGTATTCCCCCTTCAGCCTTCTACTCTCCGGAACATGGTGATATTGGCGAGAACTACATTCGCTTCTGTTTTATAAAGGTCAGTATTGTTTGTGAAGATTTTTAAGACTTTTTTTTTTATAGAATTCATTTGTATAATCTTTATATTATGAGCATAAAATGATACTATAACTTTTGTTTTATGACATTAATAAGTTACACATTTGTTCCTTTATAATCGTGAATGAAATATATTGCCTAAGTTTGTTTGGAACACTTTGCTGGAGGTCTCTCATAAGGGAAAAGCTGTATGATCTTGTTAATGTTTTGTTTCTATTTTGTTTAAGTGATATTTTGTATAACTTCCTTTATTATTGTTACATTTGATATACAATCCTTGCATACTCTACTGTATTTTTAAGAGGTAGCTCTAGAGTTGTCGTATTGTGTGAATTTATACCTTAGCTGTTGTAGTTCGGTACAGTACTGTCATATTTGCCTTTCAAGCTGTGAATGGTGGCTGCTTCCGTTTCCATTTGTTGACCCTTCTCAGTGCATACAAACATTTACTTACATGACTCTAGCACTGCTGTTTCTAACTTTACCTATGGATATATTTTCTATGATCATTTTGTTTATTTATGAATAATTTTTTCTAATTGTTGTCCTAAATGTTGGTGTGCAGAGAAACAGAAAGATAGAGCAAACTTTATTTGTACTTAATATTTGCCCTGTAAGAGCTCTTATCAAATTTAAGATAGAAAGGGCTAGTACATACAAAGTGGAGAAAAGGGGAAGTATTTAAGATCAGTGAGGGTGAACATGAGAGACGCGGGAGATTGTTTTTAAAATTTATAGTTGTAAATTATAAGTTTGTGGGAGGGGTTGCAATGTTGAGTTTTCCTTCTTTCTGTTTGACGGTGTTGGTGGTGTTTGATGGCAGCAGACTTTATTCAGTGCAAGTCACAATAATGTGATAATGTAACGAATAACCTATCCCGTATGCATGAAAAGAAAGCAATGATATTTAGGCTCGTCCTGGATTCTTTGTATCGTGTCGCATTTTTGTGGATTGAGTTGCCCGTCTCCAAAAGCTTTCTTCTTTGGTTTATGAGTTGCCACTGAAGTTATGTATGTGATATGACATTACAATGAGCCGGTTTACTTTTGAATTGGCGAGATGAATTTAAGCTTTAGCTCAAGTATAAATTGTGTGTTTATAGTTGCAAAGGCCTCAGAATAGTACCAGAAAAATTGTCATGGTATCAGAAGGTATATGTATATATATATGTCAAAAAAGAGGGGAAAAATATTGCCAGATGTTAAAATAAATTTGTAGCATTAGTTATTGCCTTTAACTCAAAGGCTTATCCCATAAAGTTTTATTTGTCTATTTACAGGAAGATGAAAATTTGGAGAAAGCTGGAGAGATCTTGAGAGTTCTTAAGAAGGATATTGATGAGAAGAGAGTTTGAACAACGGGAACATTTAACAAATCAGGCTTTGCACAAATGTTTTGGTTTATAGTGGTGGTCGAGCCCATTTAAAAATTGAGTGGATAATTTATGGAATAAACCTATACTGCAATAAAGTCTTTAAATTAAAAATACTTTTCTTATATAAAAAATAGAATATGGAATTTATTAATAATATTGCATTGGAATTAAGTTACGAAAGGAAAGTTATATAAATAAACACTTCAAAGGAGGCACTGAAATAATAATCTCTTCAAAGTTTTGTGATGTGTTCACTCTGCCTCATAACTTTGCTCAAAAAGGTCAGATGATATGAGAATTGATAACATGACCTATTCATATGAAACATTATGGTCTTGCTTTAAAGTCTTTCCACTGCCTTACAGCTGCATCTGCATTGTACAGAAATTATTTTCGATCAAATTATCTGTTAGAAAAAGCCGTGAATGGTTTTACAGCAAGCTTATCCTCATGTTCTCTAGATTAATCAGCAACATGCCATGTGTGTCTTTTGACCAGTTCCATAATATTTTTGATTTTTCAGATAATGTCATTACTATTATCCTAATTGCATTATTTTTGCAAACTGGGTATGCTATTGATATAATTAGTGTATTGTACATGTATTGGGTGTACAGCACACTTGTTGGGGGACTATAATATACCTTTTGGACAGTAATTGCTAAGGCAGTTTAATATTCTTATCTTGATGTATAATATTTGCTAAAGCTATTAAAAGTATTTTTTTTTTTAACAAAAATATAGTGATAATTGTATACCATGAATGATATTGAGAAACTATCTGACTTTAAGGAAACCATTGTATTGTATTTTCACATGTATATTTACTGGGAAAAGTGCACAACATTTGTAGCTGCTCAATAACTGGTCTATATTGAAAGTACATGTGCATGTATTTTTTAAATGGTTAAACATGCTAATTAAATGATATTTCCTTATATAATTGTCCATTGTTGGCAATACTATACTACCTATACTTGTGATCTGGTGGAGAATGAATGTTTGTATAATGTTGTATATGGGGATAACCTGCTGATGTATAGATTTTTAAATAAATATTTGTGGCTATCCTTTTGAGGCAAGTATTTTTACTGTGGCCGTCTCTGCTATTCTCTTCATGAAAATCTGATGTTATTTGTTATTGAGCTAGCAATCGCTTTTAGTTGCTGTTTATTCTTAAAAATTTTCCTGTGACTATATGTTTTAAATCATTATTCCAATTATCCTATAGAGTTAGTGTTGGTTGTATCGTTTTGGTAAAATAGAACAATGAAATTTTGCTGCTCCCTAGTCATGTAGGTTTTCTATTTAATGAACTTGATGATTTGGTGGCCAAACAGACAATTCATCCATGTTCCATCAGTCTGCATTGGGTATTTGATGGAGCAAACCCCTGTCCATCACAATTATATTGTCCCACTTATGGTAGTATATCATTTAGTTGAAAGAGAAAATCCACTGGGGCTCTGAGGTGAAGCAAACCCATGACCTTGGCACTGCCAGCTGCATATTCTACTGCTGTACCACTGCCACTTGTTTGTGTCACCTCAGAGCCCTAGTGGATTTTCTCATTGATATATATATTCATGTTAGTGTGATTTTGTGTGTGTATTTAGGTGAATGCTCTGATTTTCAGATTGACTCTTCACTATTCCTTTATGACAGCTTATCACTAGATATTCTTGCTAAATCAGATTACTGTACTTTAGTTTAGATATCTAGTAACCTTATATTCTGCTCACATAATGACTTAATAATAATTTAATAATTAATTATTATACTTCTTAAATAGTGTTTACGTAATTTTGATTAAGTTGTGCAGTGAATTGTAGCTGTTGTTATAGGTTTAGCACCAACAGCTCTTCAGCCAAAACATAGTATATCAGAGAACTTGGGCCAAACATCCCCGATTTAAGAAAGAAAAGTGCAGACAGATGGTGAGACATCCTGATACGTGTGTGTATCTGTGGAATCACACCCAGCTCATGGACTACAACGACTAGCACTAAGAAAAGGATAAGGATTTGGGATGGGATGGGGGTAAGGAATGGTGTCCAATAACTTGGATGGTCAGGGATTTAATTCCAACCTGCATGATGCGAGACCATCAGGATGGGTTATTAGTATTATTAGCTGGTTAGTCAAACTAATGGAACAAATTTTAAATGATATCCTTGGCTTACAACTGAGGGGACCCAGGCTCGATTCCTAGGCTGGACAAAAATCTAGTTTAGCACACTTTTTCACCTGATTCCTCAGTTTACCTAGCAATAAAATAGGTACCCAGAAGTAAAAATATATTTTGTGTTTTAATAAAAGTAATGAAAACAATAACATTCATCTAGCATACGTTTGCACCAACAATTGCTTTTTGTTTAGCTCTTATGACCATAATGCAGTTCAGAGTTATAAATAACTGACAATTTAAATAAAATATTCTTGTGACAAAAAAATAGACCAACATAATCCCATGCTTATCTTCTCAACACTACTATAGAAGAACACGTCATCTTAACTATACTCAACAGTATATAGATACAAGACAGTCCAAATAAGACTAAATACAAAAAGGCCTTATATTATCAATGACCATCTACTGAAGATCACCCTTAGTTTTCCCTGTGTGAAACTTGTCTGCTAACCACCTACATGATCTATTAAAAATCATTTTAGTGTGATATGTCTCCTTAACCAGCTGACGTGTCTCCTTAATAGCTGACGTGTCTCCTTAACCACCTGACATGTCTTCTTAACAGCTGACATGTCCCATTAACCAGCTGACGTGTCTCCTTAACCACCTACTAAAGAACGCTCCAGCGCCACGAAGCTCAAACATTAAAACATATTTTAGTTATTTGCCAGAAATAAACTTTTAAAACAAAACTGCAATCAAAACATTTGCTGAAATTGAAAACAATGAGATGAATGCCAAAAAATACCGAGAAAGATTCTGAAATATTTAGTTATTTGAGCCAATATAACCATTAGTGATTTTCTTTGTTCACGTGTTAATTACACATGTTGTCAAATGGTACTAAATGATATGAGGCCAATGCTTTACCTTTGTTACCTATGTGGGCGCAGGGGTAAAACGCTCGCTCGGCGCTTTTTTTCCTAGGCTCGTATCCTACGGCCGGGGAGGATCGACTGGGCTGCAATCCCTGAACTGTAGCCTCTGTTCACCCAGCAGTGAATGGGTACCTCGTTGTTAAACGATATGGCGGGTCGTATTTGTGGGAAAAAATTAGGAGTAAGGACCTGCCCGGAATGCTATGCGTGCTAGTGGCTGTACAAGAATGAAAGAACTTTTTATATGTAAATAAATAAATAAATAGTTTATTACTAATCGATCAATTCCGTTTAAATGAATGGGGGAACTTTCACTAACTGGCTTAAGCGCCAAGAGAGGGCGCTTGCAACACCAGGCTCGAGTGCTGAGAGGGAACTACACAATTATGAGTGTATTTACCTGTGGGTAACTGTCTCTCTAATAGCCTCGACGAGGACAGGAAGCCAGTGGATTGTCGAAGGTCTCTCTCTACCCCCATCCCCGCTCATTCGTCTTAAGGATTTGGGATGGGATGGATTTGTCGAGCTGGATGTTGAAATTCAGCAATGTTTTGGCATGGACGTCTATGGCGGGTAGGCGGTTCTATTGACTCATAACTATGGGTAAAAAATAAATCTGTTTTCCATCCTGCATTGTTGCTTGTTAAGCTTAAAATCGTTGCTCGTTGTCCGCGGTACATCTAACCTTTCCAGAATTGATGATGAAAGATTAAGTCTACCCAAGAGGTGGCACGGGCATGAATAGCCCGTAACTTTCAAGAAGTTGTCTGAATCAGTATCCTCCAAACTGTCCAGTATTATAAAATTTCTCATGAGATCAGCCCTGTTATGAGCGTCGTGTTATGAGTGAGATAAAGTTTGAATGATCCCCATGCTATACATCACTATAAACTGTGTATGACCCCTTCGAGAATTCAAACTTTTTCAAGTAATCGATAGGTGGGGTGGATAGCCAATGAGGTGATCCCTGATCGCCCAGGTTCGAATCTTCGAGAGGTCACATCGTTTATATATTGATAGTTATTGATGTATATATATATATATGTTACCTTAGAAGTACTTCACTACACGACTTTGTCTTAGAAAAAAAATAGTTCCCAATTTCCAAGTCCTCTGGAAACATTTTGAGAACGCGGCGATCGACCCTTAGCCGGCAAAAGAGAGGCTATATGCCATTTATTACTCTCTCCACGGGTTAGGTCATACCAGTGACCTTCACTGGTTGCTCCGTGGCCTGCTTTACAGAGGTGACCTGCCTACCTGCCTCCATCTTCACACGACTGGATCATAGCGGCCGTCAACTTGCATGCATGTTCTGCTGCTACTGTAAGTAGGTTGATGATTGACCTGAGGGCTGGTTGCTATCTGGCACGCGTCTGTTGAGTGTCAGGTTGTTGTTGTTTTAGATTCCGCTACTCGTAACAAAAAGTTGCAAGTAGCACGGGCTGTGGTGAGCCCGTAGTGGACTTGCCTGGCACAGGAGCGGGGCAAGTAGCACGGGCTATGGTGAGCCCGTAGTGGACTTACCTGGCACAGGAGCGGGGCAAGTAGCACGGGCTGTGGTGAGCCCGTAGTGGACTTACCTGGCACAGGAGCGGGGCAAGTAGCACGGGCTGTGGTGAGCCCGTAGTGGACTTACCTGGCACAGGAGCGGTGCAAGTAGCACGGGCTATGGTGAGCCCGTAGTGGACTTACCTGGCACAGGAGCGGGGCAAGTAGCACGGGCTGTGGTGAGCCCGTAGTGGACTTACCTGGCACAGGAGCGGGGCAAGTAGCACGGGCTGTGGTGAGCCCGTAGTGGACTTACCTGGCACAGGAGCGGGGCAAGTAGCACGGGCTGTGGTGAGCCCGTAGTGGACTTACCTGGCACAGGAGCGGGGCAAGTAGCACGGGCTATGGTGAGCCCGTAGTGGACTTACCTGGCACAGGAGCGGGGCAAGTAGCACGGGCTGTGGTGAGCCCGTAGTGGACTTACCTGGCACAGGAGCGGGGCAAGTAGCACGGGCTATGGTGAGCCCGTAGTGGACTTACCTGGCACAGGAGCGCGGCTAGCAGCACGGGCTGTTGTGAGCCCGTAGTGGACTTACCTGACACAGGAGCGGGGCAAGTAGCACGGGCTGTGGTGAGCCCGTAGTGGACTTACCTGGCACAGGAGCGGGGCAAGTAGCACGGGCTATGGTGAGCCCGTAGTGGACTTACCTGGCACAGGAGCGGGGCAAGCAGCACGGACTGTTGTGAGCCCGTAGTGGACTTACCTGGCACAGGAGCGGGGCTAGCAGCACGGACTGTTGTGAGCCCGTAGTGGACTTACCTGGCGCAGGATCTGGGCAAGTAGCACGGGCTGTGGTGAGCCCGTAGTGGACTTACCTGGCACAGGAGCGGGGCAAGTAGCACGGGTTATGGTGAGCCCGTAGTGGACTGACCTGACACAGGAGCGGTGCTGTAACTGGAGTATCAGGACTGGTTGTCGCTTTCGTACTGTCATATTACCCAGAAGCTTGTCAGGTATCTCAAGTCAGACTATTAATGTTGAAGGGTGTCAAGGCTGGTGTGCGGGCATATACAATACCTGTAAATCTCGTACTTGTGAACAAACTGTTCATTATATGTTAACACATTATGTACCTAGTTCATCGAGGCTGTTAACAGTTCCCGAGCTTTTAGTGTGTCTGCAGCTTTGTAGCACTAACGATATATTAGTATACAAGGGTGTATAATGTATTAAATATGCTAAAACTAATTATTATTCCACTTTTACATAATGGATTACGTTTGATCGTGAGAACATGGCCATTTGGCCACGTTATATGACCTAACTTATCTAACCTAACCTAACCTAACCTAACCGGAACCAGCCGAGGGGTTTATAACGTAAATACGTTTGTCTTGCAGTACAGTTGGCTTGGTTATCGACTCACAATAGAAGATTCCAGGTTCGATACTCGGGTGGGACGGAAGAAATGTACATCCTAAGCCAGATGACTATATAGCACTTAAAATAGGCGGAACAGAAATGGTTGGGGGACATTTTCTATCATCTAATGCTACTGTTCACCTAGCAGTTGCACATATATAGTAGCAGTAGGCTTCCATCAGTCTCAGGAGACTATGAAGTTGCGCTCTGGTTGTTGGTCAGGAGTGGCCTCTCCAGGCGCAAAGCCAGGTTGATACGGGGGAGAAGCTGTCACCCATGCAGCAGGTCCCCCCCCCCCTCACCACGGCGCCGGAAGTCTACAATGGAAAACCAAACGCCAATACAATTGGTTCCAGCGCCGTCGCAGGAACTGTCAGAACGATGTTGAAGGCAACAACGAACTGCCCCTAGAGGCTCCAACCCTGGAATTAACCTCGAAGTTGGTAAAAGAAGGCACCGGGACTCCCAACCCGGAGACCACCGTGGTCGGGGCCGGAGAGGAACCACCCCTGCAAGGGCAGGAACGACCCCAGCCTTCCTGAAGCAGAGCCTGGGGGCCGCACGAGGCCCGGGAGGTGGACGGCCCGGTCCCGCACCTACGGGTTCCTGACAGATGATCGTCACAGCCCTCTTTCACCCGAGGCCCGCTTCCTTCATGACCCAACAGAAGGAAGAGGAATAATTATTAAGGACAACAATTATTATTATAATTATTATTATAATAATAATATAATTAATTACTAATTCTGCACACACACACACATTATATATATATATATATATATATATATATATATATATATATATATATATATATATATATATATATATATATATATATATATATATATATATATATATATTATATATATTATATAATGTTTAATTATAAATATATTTTTAGGTGGGTGAAGTGGGTGAAAGGCGAGGTGTTTTATGTTTGAAGACAAAGATTGGTTTTCAGCTATCATGTCTGTAAAATGAAAGTAATTTTTTTATCAGTGTTTTATGACTGCAAATATGTTGCTTGTATTAATGTCTGTCTGTCTGTCTGTCTGTCTGTCTGTCTGTCTGTCTGTCTGTCTGTCTGTCTGTCTGTCTGTCTGTCTGTCTGTCTGTCTGTGTCTCTCTCTCTCTCTCTCTCTCTCTCTCTCTCTCTCTCTCTCTCTCTCTCTCTCTCTCTCTCTCTCTCTCTCTCTCTCTCTCTCTCTCTCTCTCTCTCTTTTACTTTATCCAGTCGGTTTAATTAAGTTAGTTATATTGGTTAGTTCATCTGTTATATGCATCGTGCCTTACCTATGGTTCAGCGCTACAGAGGGTTCAGATAAAAAAAGGGTTACTGAAAAGGTTGGGGGTTCAGCAAATGAACCCCCCCAATTATTATTTGATATTTTTTAGCTAAGTTACAGCCTTGATGAGGTTCTTACGTATAGTTTTGTTAACATATATCAACAGTAAAATGTGAACTTGGATGAAAAAACGATTCTTCGCGGCAGGGGATCGTATTCCAAGGACCATAGGATTAAGGACTTGCCCGAAACGCTACGCGTACTAGTGGCTGTACAAGAATGTAACAACTCTTGTATATATCTCAAACAAACAAATCAAACAAACAAGCGACTCACAGTTTATCAAACTTTGAGTCACTGTGAGTCGTGACCCCAAGAGGTAGCCTCGTGACCCCCAAGAGGCAGCCTCGTGACCCCAAGAGGCAGCCTCGTGACCCCCAAGAGGCAGCCTCGTGACCCCAAAAGACAGCCTCACACAACCTCGAGTGTGAGTTTTAGTGCCAAGAAAACATAATTACTCAACCTCTTAAATCTTAGGTCACAAGTCACAATTACTTAACATTTAGAAATATATATTGAAGACTTTGCTAATAGATTATCTCAACTATTGCATAATCTTAATGACATCCATATTATCATATAAACCTATAATTATAATTGTATTATTATCGACAGTCATCGTATTTAGTAGACTTTATATTTTACTTAAGTCTACGCTAATATATCCCATGTGGTCTAGTGGCTAGGATACCTGGCTTTCACCCAGGAGGCCCGGGTTCGATTCCCGGCATGGGAATGAGTTTTGTTCATGTCGAACCGCTGTGAAGTTTAGGTCTACTTCTCATCGTTTAGTCATATCAAGTAAAAACATTAGATATGGCCAGTAAGCTGGACGGGTGACCATATAGACATAGCCTCGCCCTTGGCTAGAGGGATAAATAGCATTTTTAGGCATTTTGGCTCTGAGAAAATATTAGCTTTTTCTTTTATAGATCCCAGAAATGTACTAAATCCAGAGTCAAGCCTACAGGCAAACTAGTAATTACCTAAGTGTAGTTAAAGGATGAGAGCTACGCTCGTGGTGTCCCGTCTTCCCAACACTCTTTATCATCTAACGCTTTGAAACTACTGACGGTCTTGGCCTCCACCACCTTCTCACCTAACTAATGATATAACACGCTTTGCGTAATAGTGGCTTTAGGCATTGTATGTACTAGCTCCTATCTATAAAGCCAACAAACTTTGTAAAATCTCTTTATGTATGTACCTTTGCCTAAATAAAAATTATTATTATTAATTATTATTATAACAGTAATTCGTGCAACATGGCCGCCATGTCGGCTACCATCTCAGCTGGAAGGGAAAGCGACAAGAGTTGAAAAATATATCATAATGTCCAAAGATATATAAAGTCAGTGTCTGGCTCTGAAACTGAGCATTTTCTCCGAGATTGCTTCAGCAATTACAACAGCTTATATAAATACACATATAATATAGCTCTTGTCCTTCAGTTCTGGGAGCCTCTTAGTGGCATCAACACTATATATATGCTATTTTAACCTAAAGGGGGAAGGGTTGGGCGGAAAATACGTGCCAAAAATAAGTAATAAGGTAGGAAACATAGGTAGAGTGGTTAGTGTGGTGGAGAGGCAGGGAACGGGACCTTTAACCCTTACTGCGTCGGAAGGTGAGCGGGGGCAGAGGAAAGTGCAGCCGCTTGGGTAGACAGACCTCTCCAAGGGAGGGAAAGGGGTGAGGGAGGTTGATCGTCCTTCAAGTGGGCGGTGGGAGAGTGGGAGAAGGGGTGGGGGAAGGGAGGCGCTGACAAGTCAGGTGTCCAGGAACTTGTTGCTGGTTGTCATGTCGGGCCTGTTCTCTTACAAGAACATCTCGGACGTAGGTTCGAATCCTCGTCACGGCCCTTGTGGATTTGTTGTCTTCTCCCCCACGAAAATTTTGTTGAACAACTGGCTTCAATTTCTTTCTTTATTATGCACCCCATACCCATCCCATGGGCGGTGGTGTAAAGGAATACAGAGGCACATAATCGGTTCAGGAACTGAACCCTCTAGTTCGTTTAGCTAAGCAAATAACAATTTTTTGACGCTAGTTACAAAATTATTAATGTTATATATACATGTACACACTCTCATACAGACATGTACATATATATATATACGTATACATATATACATATACATATCTAATCACCCACACAAATACACACATCGATAATCTCTAGGAGCAAATAATAATAATAATAATAATAATAATTTTTATTTAGGCAAAGGTACATACATAAAGAGATTTTACAAAGTTTGTTGGCTTTATAGATAAGAGCTAGTACATACAATGCCTAAAGCCACTATTACGCAAAGCGTTTCGGGCAGAATGACCACATGGAATAGGCTGTCTTTAACTAGTAGCTGACTGCAGGTGATGAAATCCGACCCTCTTGAACACTATGTAGCATAATATATAGTCTGAACAGGAACTGGGTCATGATCTCAAGCACTATATTACTGGATATCCAGTCATTAGGGCCTTCAGACCCGCTGGTATGAGGTACCAGGGGCCGGATTCACGAAAGCACTTACGCAAATACTTACGAACGTGTACATCTTTCCTCAATCTTTGACGGCTTTGGTTACATTTATTAAACAGTTTACAAGCATGAAAACTTGCCAATCAACTGTTGTTATTGTTATAAACAGCCTCCTGGTGCTTCGGAACTCATTAACTGTTTAATATTTGGAAACAAAGTCGCCAAAGATTGAGAAAAGATGTACAGGTTCGTATGTGCTTGCGTAAGTCCTTTCGTGAATCTGGCCCCTGGAGCTTTGCAATGATTTTATCCACTCTCGTGTTCTTCAGGACATCCTCATGCACCCAAAATCTGCCAGTAAGGGCTACTGAGCACATGGGCCTGTATGCCCAACCATCTTTTCTCATATAGCAAAATGGAAAAAAAAAAATCGACAGAAATACCGGGGGAAACTTTCACAAATCCAGCCCATTGATCGACTTCCTGTCCCGATCGAGGCCACAAGCCAGATGGTAACACTCAGATAAATATAATCTAGAGAAGCTGCATAAATAACACTATATTTATGTCCCCCCTTAAAAAAAAATATTCTGTGAAAACGTAACGGACATTGAAAGGAGTTGAGGATTTTTATTTGTTTCACAAACGCTGGCTGGCCCTAGCAGAATGAACACAGGAGGCCCTGTGGACAGCCGTGAGTCTTTCTCCTCTGACACGAGAGGAGAGACGTCTGGGTTGATGGCAGTAGAGGGGCTTGTGGCTTCTCTAACATGTAACTTACAGCTTATCGGAAACGTGAGGATTTGAACCTTGCGGTCAGAAATGAGTGTTACCAGGTCAGGAAGAGTGTGTGGTTATTGGGAGAGCTTGGAGTCCTTCAGATGTTCAGGGGAAGGGGGGGAGGCTTGAAACTGGGGCATTTACACCCCTGGTCGTGAGTGTTGTGGGAGTGTTGTAACTCTACAGGTGTTGTGGGTTATATATATATATATATATATATATATATATATATATATATATATATATATATATATATATATATATATATATAAATATGTATATATGCATATATGCAGAATGTATGTATGTATTTATAAAGATTTTTTTAACTAGCTCCACAAGATTAATTATCACTTGCTTAGCTAAACGAACTGTGGGGTTCAATTTCTGAACGCATTATGTTCCTCTGTAACCCTTACCCAATGGGATGAGTATGGGGTGCATAATAAATTACTAAACTCATTAAGCTACTTCCAAACACCATTATTATCATCATTAACATCATACTAGGCAGCTCCTATTTATAACCACCCAATCTCATTCATATATATGTCTAACCTACGCTTGAAACAAATCAAGGGATCCTACTTCTATTACATTATATTTCATTCTGTATCCGCATTAATCCCGTTGGGAAATCGCTTCATTAAATCAGGAATCGTGCTGCTCCTCCTCACCACGCCAGCGCCAGACCCGTTTGTGACGCAACGCTTGGGCTTTCCCTCTCACAGCGCCACACAGCCAAGAGTCGCGTGCCACAGCGCCAAGAGTCGCGTGTCACAGCGCCAAGAGTCGCATGTCACAGCGCCAAGAGTCGCGCGCCACAGCGCCACACAGCAAAGAGTCACATGTCACAGCGCCACACAGCCAAGAGTCGCGTGCCACAGCGCCACACAGCCAAGAGTCGCGTGCCACAGCGCCACACAGCCAAGAGTCGCGTGCCACAGCGCCACACAGCACACAGTCACGTCTCAGAAGTCTACAACAACTCTTCCACTGTGCAAATCTATACCATTTTCCCATCTACAAGTTTGGAACTCTGAAATATACTACTATTTAATGATTGTACTGCTCTAAAACATAATTTCAAGAAATTTACAAATTAAGCTTAAACAAGACAAACTGCATCTGTTGTTGTTATAGATTAAGCTACTCGGAACAAGTTCCAAGTAGCACGGGCTATGGTGAGCCCGTAACTTACTTGGCACAGGAGCGGGGCAAGAAGCACGGGCTATGGTTAGCCTCGTGGACGGGAGATGTCTCCCCGTCTGAACTGCATCTGCGGTGAGTTAGTTATCTAGTTGCTACTCCTGCTCCACACCTAGCCTCAGTCAAGCTCAGGCTGCGCCTATGGTAAGCAAGCTTTGGATACTTGGCTAAGATTTCTGGTAGTACATCAGCTTGCATGACGTGCTTACACGCTTCTTGAACGTCATTGATTGTTATTTTTCACTTTCGAACGTCATTGATTGTTATTTTTCACTTTCGAACGTCATTGATTGTTATTTTTCACTTTCGAACGTCATTGATTGTTATTTTTCACTTTCGAACGTCATTGATTGTTATTTTTCACTTTCGAACATCATTGATTGTTATTTTTCACTTTCGAACGTCATTGATTGTTATTTTTCGCATTCGAACATCATTGATTGTTATTTTTCACTTTCGAACATCATTGATTGTTATTTTTCGCATTCGAACGTCATTGATTGTTATTTTTCACTTTCGAACATCATTGATTGTTATTTTTCACTTTCGAACATCATTGATTGTTATTTTTCGCATTCGAACATCATTGATTGTTATTTTTCACTTTCGAACATCATTGATTGTTATTTTTCACTTTCGAACATCATTGATTGTTATTTTTCGCATTCGAACGTCATTGATTGTTATTTTTCGCATTCGAACATCATTGATTGTTATTTTTCACTTTCGAACATCATTGATTGTTATTTTTCGCATTCGAACGTCATTGATTGTTATTTTTCGCTTTCGAACGTCATTGATTGTTATTTTTCGCATTCGAACGTCATTGATTGTTAGTTTTCGCATTCGAACGTCATTGATTGTTAGTTTTCGCATTCGAACGTCATTGATTGTTAGTTTTCGCATTCGAACGTCATTGATTGTTATTTTTCACTTTCGAACGTCATTGATTTTTCACTTTCGAACGTCATTGATTGTTATTTTTCGCATTCGAATGTATTTAAATAAACAATTTTATATAGCCTAAAGAGTGCATATTTTTCTTCATCCGCGCTATTGGGATTTATTCCCTGCATTTATATAATTATATTTCATTGCTACGTTGTATTGCACTAAAGAGCGCAGCTCTTTATTGACTTATCTCAACGCACAATACATGCTTGGGTCTCAACACACACACACAAACTCCCTGGAGCCAATCTGGAATCACCTTAAAGAGCCGAAGCTCAACCTGCTAGGTTGCTAGCACAACAAGGTGAGTACCAGCCAAAGATGCACTTTCGGATTCAGATCAAGAAATGTATATTAGCAGAGCGCGTTCAGGTACAAATACAAAAATTGGTTACAGCTACAAATGACAACTGGCAGAAAGCTCATGTGAAGATACAGCTCCATTAACAGTTCTCCAGGTGGAAATTTGTTGTATATATAAATAGTTACAAAGTTCGAAGTGATATGACTTGTCACTCAAGTACAATGTCTTATATAAGTTTTTTTTTAAGTTTTATGTATTTCTATGGCCCAGTGGTAGCGAAGTGTGTGACATAGCAGCCCGGAGGCCAAGGTGAGCAAGGGGGGGAGTGGGGGGGGGGAGTGTCTGGACGGCAAGTTTCCACTCCTCATGCTCGAGGAGAACGGGGCCCTCAAGTGGGACCCGTTTATGCCTTGAGGCGCTCCTTCAAGGCTGACTACCTGTGTCTTTATTCAGCAATACTCTAACAGAGGGAGGAAATCTGTTTTTTTTTCTAGACTTAACTCCGTCGAGGAAGGAAACACCGCCCTTATGTAGCTATGCACTCTACGTCCTTCTTAAGGGGCGACTAACTATCGAAAGGTTACCTCGTTTTTATGCCATTCAGGACTAGCCCTTGCGCTTTCTGGAGCATACGAACCATAAGCGGCTTCCTGAATGATTAGTAATGCCTCAGAGTAACACAAGTTTAGAACGGACAGAACAGACGAAGCAATATAGAACAAGTCGTAGAGCTGCGGGGCAACTGGAGAGGCTACGGCGAGCGGCCCGCCTCCATGGCCACCTCTAGCCCGCGAAAGTTCAAAGTTTATCTGTTCAGTCGACAGGAGTGAGCTGTGCGAGGCAGACCTGGTCAGGACTCGGTGGAGGCACAAGCCCATCGCCTCGCCACAGCTACACTCACCCCTTCATCCCCTCCATCACCCTCACCATAACACAAGGTAAGTGCGGGTATGTGTGTACTCCCCTGGTACAGCAACTAAATCATTCGAGGTGCAATTTAGCGAAGTAGGGGGTGCCAGGTACCGGGTTGGACGAGTCACGGCGCTTCGCCAAGTGAAAGGACATGGATATTAGGAGAGTGTTGTTGGGGTGAAGGCAAGGGTCGCATTAATGACCATTTGTGTCAGTGGACGGAGCGTTGGGTACTTCCCTGCTTCTCACAGGATGAACAACCCAGCGGGTTTTCTTCCTATTGGGGAGTGTTGCACATGCTGCTATGGCGGTATGTCCACTCACAAGATGAGTGGCGCTGCCCAATAAACTCGCCCCTCGGTGCAAAATTTAAAAAAAATTCCCTGCTTCTCGATTCCTTGAGTGGCTCTCTCTACCCAGGCTGACCACAAACTTTACTTTGGACGTAGCTGTAATGTAAGTATAGTAGTACAAGAGCCTCCCAGAGGGTCTTCCAGCAGTAGCGTTGTTAACAGCATCACTCTCTAGATATCTCGTGTAAGGTTAAGCAGCCGTCTAGCCAGACTGCCAGTCACAATATACATTTTTAATTACCGTTCAGGCGCTACAAACACCATCTCTCGGTGATGCCAGGACAGAGCACAATGTGCTAAACCACTGCAGGCGAGGAGTCACAATAACGTGGCTAAATTATGTTGACCAGACCACACACTAGAAGGTGAAGGGACGACGACGTTTCGGTCCGTCCAGACCAGTGTGTGATCTGGTCAACATAATTTAGCCACGTTATTGTGACTCATCGCCTGCGTTTCTACATGGAGCTTGAGGTGAGGGAAATATATAGTGTCCGTATCTCGCCAGAGATTTGGCCCGGGTTCGAGCCCTAGAGAAGGGAGGGAGCCACTTGGCTCCCATCTTTAACAGTATTTGGAGAGATGAACTCCAGTCAGTTTATTCACCATGTCGCTGCGAGTGGACGCACTCGCTGCAGAGTACTGCTGACCAATCTGCAACTCTGCCTGCGGAATCATTCTCACCTACCATCATTATGCACGGATATGTGATATAAGAACTTTTGGATAGTTCTTGCACATAAATGTAAAAATACTGAAGTTGCTATGACATCAAAATAGCATAATCAAATACTCCAAACTCAGTTGAATTTTTGTGGCTAGTTCGTTACCACAAAAGCTCCAGCTGCTGGAGCTTTTGTGTCCTCGTGGGATGGGTTTAAGGCGTCAAAAAGAAGACTTTTTAAACAACTACGACCTCTCCAAAGCGGCAGATTGCCCGGTTTATTTCAGTGTTGAACATATCCGTGAGTGTCTTAGTAACGCGTTTCTCTCGCTCTGGGAGATGAGAAAGTGAAGGGTGTGGGTGGCTGCTCCTGGTACGGACGTGTGGGGGGTGGCTGCTCCCGGTACGGACGTGTGCGGGTGGCTGCTCCCGGTACGGACGTGTGCGGGTGGCTGCTCCCGGTACGGACGTGTGCGGGTGGCTGCTCCCGGTACGGATGTGTGCGTGTGGCTGCTCCCAGTACGGACGTGTGGGAGGTGGCTGCTCCCGGTACGGACGTGTGGGGGGGGGGGGGTGGCTGCTCCCGGTACGGACGTGTGGGGGTTGTGGCTGCTCCCGGTACGGACGTGTGCGGGTGGCTGCTCCCGGTACGGACGTGTGCGGGTGGCTGCTCCCGGTACGGACGTGTGCGGGTGGCTGCTCCCGGTACGGACGTGTGGGGGGTGGCTGCTCCCGGTACGGACGTGTGGGGGGTGGCTGCCCCCGGTACGGACGTGTGCGGGTGGCGGCTCCCGGTACGGACGTGTGGGGGTTGTGGTTGCTCCCGGTACGGACGTGTGCGGGTGGTTGCTCCCGGTACGGACGTGTGCGGGTGGCTGCTTCCGGTATGGACGTGTGCAGGTGGCGGCTCCCGGTACAAAGTTCCCGATCCGGACCATAAAAACTCTTGCATTCACTGGTCCCTTTCTGTCCTGCTCAGGCGGTCCTTTCCCGGCCCGTGGCGACCAAGACTAATATTTACACGATTACTTTCCACTCTCAGAACCCGAATGGGGGAAGAGGAAGAGAGAGAATGTACACTTTATGCAGTACTGTTCAATGTGTTTTCAACGATATTTTCGTAGTTTGTGTACGAGAGAGTGTGATTACTTCCATTCACCACAGTTATCACCAAAGTCATCACCAAAGAACAGGCTACACACCTGTTGCATGCGAGGCGTCCAATCCTCGAGTGAGGGCCACCCCTTGCCACCTTCCCACGTGGCACAATAGCGTCCTGAACAACTCCCGTTGCTCAGGCAGCAGCATTCGCGTCACGAACACCTTGACTATTGTTCAGAAATGAGCAGTTGTGTCTTGAAACACACCTTCCACCGTCCAGGAAGGAACACTCGTGTCTTGAAACACCAGCGCCTAACAATATAGGTTAAGGCCGCACGTAATCATTGTGCGGTGTAGCAACTGCTTCAAGCTGGTGCGAGTCTGATTGGCCGCAGACTGGGTGTGGCCAGAAGTGTTGATCAGAGAAGCTGACAATTAACTGGCCTGCTTGAATGTTAATTGGAGTAATTGATTGTTGCAATACAATACAAATGATTGTTGAGCGAGTTGTTGTTAATTGGGGTTGACTGATTGTTAAATAGGGTCATTGAAAGGTGAGAGGTGTGACTGGGTTGGATATAGACGTTGATTGCTGTAGATGGATTGTGATTGAAGTAACTGGAGTTGGACCACAGCATGGATAACCAGACCACACACTAGAAGGTGAAGGGACGACGACGTTTCGGTCCGTCCTGGACCATTCTCAAGTCGATTGTGGCTGTCTATTGACTGCGGTGACGAGGAATTAACGTGAATGGGCAGTAACTTTAGTTCCTGGATAATGAATAGTGTACAGAAAGGGAAGGAGCGTGTCTGTGTGAGTGTGTCTGTGTGAGTGTGTCTGTGTGAGTGTGTGTGTATGAATGAGTGCATGAGTGCGTGGAAGAGAGAGACAGAGGGCCGGATGAGATGGAAAGTACTCATACAGGAGTGAAATCGTGAGAGGTTTCCCCCTCAGAGCTCAGTCTTTCACTCCCAGCTGTTCCTGCTCTATGTGAATGACCGCCGTGGAAGCAAACCTATGCATGTCATTGTTTACGGACGCCGCAAAGCTGGTGAGAAGGGCGTGGACTGAGTAAACACACAGCTGGAGGTAAACCAGCTGAAGAATTGGGCGGAAATAGCAACCTGTGTTCAATGTCCATCAATGTAACACACAATGGGGAGTAGGCAAGGTAGGCAGGAGAAAGCGCCAAGCCATTACGACTATATATCACTGGGTAAGGGTCAGGATAAGATTTTGGGATGGGACGGAAGGAAGGAATGGTGCCCGACAACATGGATGGTCGGGGATTGAACGCTGACCTACATGAAGCGAGACCTTCACTCTACCGTCTCCTCCAAAGAAAATGGCCAAAAAGGGCACTTAAACATAATAGAGAATCGGGGTTACAAGAACAAGGAAAGACAAAAATAGTCATTTTGAGGTGGACACAACACCAGAGCAGGTGTACATCAACAGCAGGTGTTCACAACAATGAAGGTGTACACGAACAAGATATAATGACAACATTGTCCAAACTGGGAGAACACACGGGAGGAATACAGTAACCTAAGCAGGAGTTCTACACACACTCTTACTTCTAACACAAAACTGGTGTTAGGAGTAAGAGTCTAAACTCTGAAGACAGGTCGAGAGAACTCGGTCTAACGCTATTATAAGAGTGGAGGGCCAGAGAGGATATGATTATAATGTGTTTTAGGGAAACAGATGAGCTGGATAAGTCTATTCCTGATAAGGAGAAATGAAACGAGGAGGCCGCAGGTGGAAGCCTCAACTTGTAAAACCCACACACACACACACACACACACACACACACACACACACACACACACACACACACACACACACACACACACACACACACACACACACACACACACAAAATGGGACAGGAGAAGCAATGCTCGATCCTGCAAGCACATATAGGTGAGTACATATAGGTGAGTACACACACACACGACCAACAATGAAGAGAGACAAGAATACAAGCGGGTAAAAAAGAGAGAGTTGGGTAATAATTTTGAGCGAAGGTCAGTTAGAGCCTGACTAGCAGAGAGGAAACCATTGTTGTGGTGCCCCACACACACACACTCTCTCTCTCTCTCTCTCTCTCTCTCTCTCTCTCTCTCTCTCTCTCTCTCTCTCTCTCTCTCTCTCTCTCTCTCTCTCTCTCTCTCTCTCTCTCTCTCTCTGCCCCTCCTTCTCTCCCGGCGTGAGTGAGTCACAGGCAAATCACTTTCCCTCGTCACGGCAGCAGCACGTCTCTCCCGTCTCGTGTCACGGTAATAGCGACACACCAGCGCCACCACAATGGTCTGTCAGCCATGTTTAGTTTGTCAAGTCCCCCCCCCTCTCTCTCGCTCCCCCCACCCATTTTGTGACAGGGTGGGGGTGGGGGGAAGGGGGAACAGGTTAAATGATTCTCATCAAGTTGACATTCTCTTTGTTTCAACGAAATACAATTATATATATATATATATATATATATATATATATATATATATATATATATATATATATATATATATATATATATATATATATATATTATATAATATATATAATCTATAATAAACATGTATATATATATATGTGTATGTATATATAACATCGAAGTATGAAACTACTAAAAGATGTCCTTCCATATGTCTAGATAATTGAACCAGTGGAATGTACCCTACTAGGTTCTTCCCCCCCCCCTCATCTTTACTTTGCATGCAATTAAGAAGATACTCGATGCAAGAATCACCGACCCAAGTGATATACGTGATCGAATTGACAAAAATCGATGCTTGAGATGCTTTCTATCTTCTCACAAGATGCTTATCTGTACCGAAGATAAAACATCTTTTTGAGTTGGTCTCCGGTCCTACAGTAGCGTCAAAGGAAGTGTGTGACACCTTTTTGAAGGCCACGCTAGAAAAATTCCTCAACCTTCCTCTTCGTGACTTAGTGGAAAGAGAACCAACTCTTCCCATCAGATATGGAGGCCGTGGTGTCCACACAGCCTCCCAGAGTGCGCTGACAACCTTCATTTCCTCTACATCAAATGTTCATTTAATATAAATGTCCTTGTTAACAAAACAAAAAATAAATGAGATGCTCTTGCAGTCCCAGCACCCAGACTAGACCCCCCCCCCCCACCAAAAACAAAAACAAAGTTCAGCTGGAAAAGGCCAGTAGTGAAGAAAAAAGCCAGAAGCCTGCCTCCTTGCTGCCCCTTCACAGCAAGAGACGTGGGTGATGGAGGTGGGGGTGCACATCCTTCTAAGGCAAGAGATGTGCACCCACATCCCTTGTCTTAGAGATGTGGGTGCCTCTTGCAGGGAACCTTCTCTTGCCAGTACCCATGTCTGGGAAAGCCACACAGCTAGATCCAGAGACCCCCCTCTCCCTCTGTAGTACAGTGGCCCTCCGCCTTGGTGCCCCAGTTCACGCTGAGTACAAGTACCTTTCCAAGAAGGCTGAAGTCTACCAATATGACTTGTATGGTCCTCGCTACAGAAGCTCCAAGGGTTGGTATGCAAGACTCAAAGAGGCAGCCAAGACATCAAGAGGAGCCACAGTCCAATGCCCAGCAGAGAGAACCTCGTTTTACAATATCCTTAGTCGTAAGGAATCCTTACGACTATATCCAGCCTCAGGACAGGAATAAAATCAAAGACGTAGAAGCAACTGAAACTTCAGTACACATGTGTTCGACCATAGGACGTGAGACACTTAGTCTCCTTCCCCCTCCCTAGGGCAAGGGTGCAGTGAGCTTTCTCAAGAAATTAGGTTCTAGGCTCATTGACACTAACAGATGTCGGTTTTCCCCTCTAGAGATGTCGGTTTTCCCCTCTAGAGATGTCGGGTTTCCCCTCAAGAGATGTCGGTTTTCCCCTCTAGAGATGTCGGGTTTCCCCTCAAGAGATGTCGGTTTTCCCCTCTAGAGATGTCGGTTTTCCCCTCTAGAGATGTCGGTTTTCCCCTCTAGAGATGTCGGTTTTCCCCTCTAGAGATGTCGGTTTTCCCCCTCTAGAGATGTCGGTTTTCCCCTCTAGAGATGTCGGTTTTCCCCTCTAGAGATGTCGGTTTTCCCCTCTAGTGATGTCGGGTTTCCCCTCTAGAGATGTCGGTTTTCTGTTTCAGCGCCTCAGTTTGGCGATTTTTGAGGGGACACGCCTACAATGTCCTCAGTTCCTGTTCAGAAGCTGAGGGATCCACAATCTTTAACCTTTCATTGTATTCCCCAACTCGTAACAAATAGAATAGAACACAAATAAATTTAACATTTGAATTTTTATTAAAAGGAATTGGAAAACGAAATAAAATAAATAATAATCTGATAACTATATGGATAAATACGAAAAGAGAAAATATATAATGAGTAAATAAGGCGAAACTGGCAAGAAAGAAAAATGTATATTATCTTAGGGAGTTCGCTAAGTATTGCTTCTGAAGCCTCCTGGACAGAGAGGGAAAGGCACTATTCACGACGAAGGCTTCAAGAAGAACATGGCTCAAGACGAAGGCTTCAAGAAGAACATGGCTCAAGACGAAGGCTTCAAGAAGAACATTACTCACGACGAAGGCTTCAAGAAGAACATTGCTCACGACGAAGGCTTCAAGAAGAACATGGCTCACGACGAAGGCTTCAAGAAGAACATGGCTCACGACGAAGGCTTCAAGAAGAACATGGCTCACGACGAAGGCTTCAAGAAGAACATGGCTCACGACGAAGGCTTCAAGAAGAACATGGCTCACGACGAAGGCTTCAAGAAGAACATGGCTCACGACGAAGGCTTCAAGAAGAACACTGCTCACGACGAAGGCTTCAAGAAGAACATGGCTCACGACGAAGGCTTCAAGAAGAACATGGCTCAAGACGAAGGCTTCAAGAAGAACATGGCTCACGACGAAGGCTTCAAGAAGAACATGGCTCACGACGAAGGCTTCAAGAAGAACATTGCTCACGACGAAGCCTTCAAGAAGAACATTACTCACGACGAAGGCTTCAAGAAGAACATGGCTCACGACGAAGGCTTCAAGAAGAACAAGACAAAACCTGTTTATAATGTGTCGAGAGAACGGCTGACAGCTCTTCTGATTTTGTAATTTTTGTTTTCAGTTCGTAATTATACTTATATATTGTTTAATAACTGTAATTTCTGAAGCCAAAGGAGGAGTGTTGCATGGGGGGGGGGATGTACCGGCCGGCCGCTGGCGACTCCGTGTGTGAAGGGATGGAGGGTGACGCCATGATGGTTGTCATTTGTTTCATGTTATGTATACAATCTCGCAGGGTGACACTTAGCTCTGGTCTTTTTCTCTTGGCGTGACAGTTTTCTACTTGTCTAACTTGGTTTCCACATGCAGGCTGGAGACAGGGGTTTTAATATCCCTTTTGCTGCGGACGGAACTGTGGCTCTTCTAGCTGTGGCTTTGTCGATGATAGTGCGGTTCCTGTTGCAGCTCTGTCAACAGTAATGCGGCTCTCGTGATGTTTGCTGGAACTGAAAAAGGTTCTGCAACAGGGAATCCAAAGCTCGGTGATGATAATTATACTCAGGATCATCACAGTAAACTGGTGATGATAAACACAGCAAAGAGAGAGAGAGAGAGAGAGAGAGAGAGAGAGAGAGAGAGAGAGAGAGAGAGAGAGAGAGGGAGTGAAGGAGGGTACCACCACTATTTGGAACGGGGATTCATAGCCTCGGAGGAAAGAACCCAAAAAAGCATTAGAGGGAATTATAAACTTCCCCACCAACGATAAATTATGTTCTATTGTCTTGCCACCCCAACACCACCCTCCCCTTTATATGTAATATTATTATTGTGATTCTCTCTAACATTACAAATGTATCTGGAAGCCTCAATGATAGAAAACAACGGTTTAGGGGTTTCTTCAGCTTAGGAGGTCCTATCGCCGGTTATATCCTGGCATCTGAACCCCTCCATGACGACTGGTGCCTGCTCTATCCTGGCATTTCCAGGAGATCAGGAGGCAAACAAAAGCTCTTGCATTTTCCGGAGCAGTTTTACGGCGCTGGAGGAACAGGATGTGAGGCTCGGGGGGGTAGAGGGGGATCTCCAGGAGGCGACAGAGGGAGCTAGTGTGTCTTGGAAGGTCAGCCTAGACCACGGGTATCCAGGCATGACCTTTAGCCCGTGTTAACGGTAATGATCCCGCTACCACAATCCCTTTTGATATTATCCTCGCTGTTGCCGTTGCTCTTCCAACTAGACTGCTGCCGTTGGTCTTCCGCTCATGACACCCCAGTTCTTCAGTTCCAGTTGCCGTTCCTTTCCCCTTACATGGCACCCACAGGTGCCTCTTCCCTTCCTCTTTCGGAGCGGGGTTGAGTTGCCAATTTTGACAGCAGTGATTGGAGTCACGCGCGAGGCGAGGCGGAGGCCTTCGGCTTGGTGTCTGCTGGGAGGTGCGTGCGAGTCTGACAGTCCAGAACTCTTCTGGTGTTCGCGGCCTGCAGACGCTGTGTTAGAGGCGCGCTCTCCTCCTCCTCGGCCTGACCATGTAGGCGGCCGGCGTCCGCACGGTGAGGGCGTCTCGCCTTCCAGGGACAAGGTATGTGTCTTAGCTTAGTTGTGTCTTAGCTTTCTGGTGTCTTAGCTTAGTTGTGTCTTAGCTTACTGGTGTCTTAGCTTACTGGTGTCTTAGCTTACTGGTGTCTTAGCTTAGTTGTGTCTTAGCTTAGTTGTGTCTTAGCTTAGTTGTGTCTTAGCTTTCTGGTGTCTTAGCTTACTGGTGTCTTAGCTTACTGGTGTCTTAGCTTACTGGTGTCTTAGCTTACTGGTGTCTTAGCTTAGTTGTGTCTTAGCTTAGTTGTGTCTTAGCTTAGTTGTGTCTTAGCTTACTGGTGTATTAGTTTAGTGGTGTTTTAGCTTGGTAGCCTCTTAGCTGCTCTCAAGCTACTTTAAGTTTTCATAATTTCTTTGTTATTGAAGAAAGTGTATTCATGAATGTTAGGTTGTCCTTTCAACACGTAATTAAACAACAGTTTATTGGTTCATTCTCAAGGAACTTGATCCTGTGCTCACGTCCACCAAATTGCTTCTTATAAAAGGGACTTTATCCTGTGGCTCACGTCCACCAGACTGCAATGTGGACTTTCAAAGCTTGTCTTGGCTACCAGCAAAAGGATACCAAGGTCCTCTGAACTCTTCCTATGAACGTGAGCTTCGTTCAGTTATGTGACGCCATACTTCATCCAAGTAAAACTTGCTAGTTTTCTCGAGAGAAAGACAAGAGGACACAGGTAGACGCTGGAAACACAATTGAACCGAAAAGCTATAAGGAAATACTTTCGTTCTTTTGTATTGGTAGTCAACAGATGGAATCCATGGAAAGAAGTTGTGGAGGCCACCTCGATCCATAACTCTAAAGCCAGGCTCGTTAGAAGACTTCTGGTGTCAGAGTAATTCCGTTATCACACAACAGGTACAGCCACCACCGTACCTGTTGGTTGGTACGGTGCGGTACCAACAGGAAAACGTACAACATGGCTAGTAGGCGGGGTATGAAGAGCTAGAACTCGCTCTCTCATCGTTACTAATAGGTAAGTACACACACACACACACACACACACACACACACACACACACACACACACACACACACACACACACACACACACACACACACACACACACACACATGCACACACTTGCCCACACTCCTGGCGGAGGCAGAAACAAATGGGCAGAGTTTCTTTCATCTGATGCCTCTGTTCATCTAACAGTAAATTGGTATCTGAGAGTTAGACAGCTGGTACGGGCCGTATCCTGGGAAATGTGTGTGTGTGTTTTAGAAATATATATATATAGTAGATATGAGGAAGCTACATCGGGGGGTCAGTACATTAGACAAGCGCCGGTTAGAAAAAGGCGGGACCCAAGAGCTAATAGCTGTATTCTGCAGGTACAGATAGATAAAAACACGGGTTATAATGATTAGAACAAAGCACAAAAATTGTTCTGTTCATTATATAAATGATATTGTTAAGTACAATTCAATCAAACTTTGCCTCGGTTGCTCATTTGACTCGAATAAGGACGTAGTCTGTATTGGGACTCTAGCTCCTGGGCCCAAATACTAGCCAGTTATTTGAACTTAAATCTTGCGTTCGAACATCTTCTCGAAATTTTTTTCGAGAATCACATAAAATGCTTGAACCACATCACGTTAAATACAATTAATTGGCAGTACTTTCTCATTTGACCTGTGGCAGGTCATGGCTCACGGAACTCAAATTCCTCTGCACCGTCACCGATGAAAATTGTCAAGGCTTTTTGAAATAATTTCTCGTGACAATCACTATATTCTGTTTTCCCATAGAGACTACCTATGTCAGAGACCCTGTAGTCTAGGGGGAGGGCTCGTGGATACGGAATCCCGGGTTCAGGGGGCACCCCAGGGACCCAGGAAGGTAGGCTAAAATCGTAGTGTTACACTGGTTTAGATCGTTGACCAGACCACACACTAGAAGGTGAAGGGACGACGACGTTTCGGTCCGTCCTGGACCATTCTGAAGTCTATTGTCGACTTGAAAATGGTCCAGGACGGACCGAAACGTCGTCGTCCCTTCACCTTCTAGTGTGTGGTCTGGGCAACATACTTTAGCCACGTTATTGTGACTCATCGCCTGTATTGGTTTAGATCGCTTGGCTTGATCAGAACGTGTAAAATACTGAAGGATATAAACAAGGCGAACAAGGATGGTCTGTTTAGTATGAGACTGACGACGCTGGGGCGTGTGAAGGGAAGGGGGAAGACCGGAGTAGATATGACAGAATACAAGATATTCCGGAATTACTGCACCAAATGACCGATAACTGAGAAGCGGGACTCGAGAACAGGAACTCTATCCACGCAGACACAAAAACAGAGAAATAACACCCAATATAACAAATATTCTAAGAGAAATTAGTAAAGTGAACAAATACAAGATGTTGACCAAGAGAAAGAAGAGAAAGAGTAGTTATAGTAAGGAATAGAAGATGAAGAAGAGCCTCAGAGATTCAAGGAAGAGCCTCCGGCGTGAGACTCCTGAACATGTGCAGAATCTGAAGGGAATATTGCCGAAGCAGACTCGACACAGCTTCAACAACGTAGGTGATAAGATGCAGGAAGGAAAAAAGTGAATCATTGCTTTAACAGGCTGGAGCCGTCTGAGCTTATGTGCTGAAACTCGACTCTGCAGCCGCATTTATGTGAGCACACGGACACACCTGAGCCATCACGGTAGCCAATCTGCACCTTGGTAAGTCTTGACCTCGTTTACGGTCGTGGCTATGAGGCTAACGAGACGTGGATCTCCACACGCAATGATGATGGAGGACGGGAGATGAGACAGGGACGGATGGAGGGAGACAGGAACTGATTTAGGGAGACAAATGGATTGAGAGGGACGGAGGGGGAGAGGGAGACAGGGAGGGTGTGAGACAAGGAGGGAGGGGAGGCTCAAGGACATGAGGGGGGAGAGGCTCTCCGTTAGGACAGCATCAACTGGTGTTCCGTTAGTTGGCGCCTCTGGGGACTTGTCTGTCCTGCTGCCCCTGGTGACGCCATGTTCAGGCGGAGCTCGCCGTGTCCTGCCTCTCCTGCCTGGATTACTGTATCTCCCACCCTCCCTCCTGTTTCTCTTCCACACTTCTCTCTTCCTTTCTTCCTCTCTGTCTCCTTGATGCCTCTACTACATCTCTATTCTCCCTTTGTGTTTAGCCACTAATCTCCTTTTCCTTACTTAGTCTTCCCTATCCGTTTATCTTCAAACCTGTTCCTCTTTCCTTCCTTGTCTTGCCAATCTTTCACACCTCTTTCTTCTTCCCTCTTCCTGCCTCTTTAACCCTTTCTCTGATATCTCCCTCACCTCTCTGTCTCTCTTTCTCCCACCCTTCACCAACTTCTCTCCTCACATTCTCCTCAAAACAACCTTTTCTAACCGGTCCAAAACACCCACCCTTGGCCAAAACCACTTCCACCACCCCCCTTAATTCCTTCTCCACCACCACCCTTCCCCCTCTTGCTGTGGTGTTGGAGGCAACGGGTCTGGACGACCTTGCCCCCCCATTACCCCTCCCCCCCCTCTCTCTCTCTCTCCCCCCCCACCTTCCCTCCCCCTCCTCCACCTTCGTCAGGCTTGCCTCACGCCTTTCACTCTCTGGGAGGCGGTATTGTTGCTACACTCCCGGCAGGCTGTATTGTTCGGTACATGTTTGTATGTTTACACACACACACACACACACACACACACACACACACACACACACACACACACACACACACACACAGTATGAACACATCATCACCCTTACGTGAGAAATGTTCCTAATGTCCATTTATATCACCAGCTGCATTTAATTCTTTTGGACTATACCACTTATGTGTTGCCCTGTTTCTTCCCCTCAGTGTGTGTATGTGTTCATGAGGGGAAACCTGTCTCTGCCATGTGTCTCTACCCCTTCGGTATCTTCTACATTGTTATCATGTCTCTGCTGGCTCTTCTCTCTCACCCGTGCATGTATATGTGCACATACATAGGAATGTTTCAGGGGAAAAGAGGTTTAGTTCTTGGACCCCGCCTCGTAACTCTTGGTTCTCTAGCGCAACCTCTCCCAACTTTAAAGTGCTTTGCGTATCTGCTTTATAAACTGCTTAGTGAGTTCCTTCCGCCTTCAAGTGCGTTTCTTCCGTCTTCAAGTACGTTCCTTCCACCTATCAATCACTCGCTCACTACAGGAAAACTTTTTTACAGGCTCAGTACAGCTTCCACTGTACCAACCTGCTTTGTATAACAATATTCCTGTTTAACGTTAAATCAGCACTCGATCAACGTTATTTCGACGTAGGTTGCCTAGATTTGCTCCCGAGGTGGGTTAGTATCTTGTATATTGTGATCATGACTTCTCCGTAGCAAAGGAACAATTCAAGTCATCTGTATCTATAAGAAAAAATGCCTGTTTGTCAGAGGTTGGAGGACAGACGTTCAGGGCTAGCCTCACTCAATTGTTACATTTCTTCACTGGTGGTGGTCGTAGGTGTGGAGGTGGATGCTGTCCGGTGGTGGTGGTTGTGGAGGTGGTAGCTGTCCGGTGGTCGTGGTGGTGGCAGCTGTCCGGTGGTGGTGGTGGTGGTAGAGAGAGAGAGGCAGCGCTTCAGTCATACATGCCAATTGCCTACCGGCGATAACCTAACCTTGACACACTTGTGAATACAAGTGTATTTGCGTCTGTTTTCAACACACCTCAATATATGTTGCAGTTTGAAAATACACATACGGTTGTGTGTGTGTGTGTGTGTGTGTGTGTGTGTGTGTGTGTGTGTGTGTGTGTGTGTGTGTGTGTGTGTGTGCGTGTGTGAGAGCCACGCCCTCCACAAGACCACTCAGCAACCAAAAACAGCCTTTAAACCACCGGCGGCATGGTGTTTACTGATTGTTAGTGGTGATAGAGGCAGTGGTGATGACAGTGGTTGAGGTGGTGGTTATGGTGGTGGTGGTTGTGCTGGATGGGGTGGTGGTAGGTGTTGTGGTAGCAGTGGATTGTTGTAGAGCAGCTCTGACAACGTGTTAGTGATGGCACCACAACTTGTCAGAGCTATATATATATATATATATATATATATATATATATATATATATATATATATATATATATATATATATATATCTATATATTATCACTAACAACTCTAAATACAGTGGTCTCGGTATTGTGTACGTTTAGGGGTGGTCATGGGTTCGAATCCTGGGCGGGGTCATATAGATTTCTTAGTGTTCTTTGGCTTGCACGTATACAGATACGCTGGAGTTTATAATATACTACAACAGTCCTACATGGCCTGACCTAATAGGAGTCACGGCATGTCCCCATCCCCGTGATTGCCACTCCGTTAGAAATACAACCTTTTAACCTAAACAGAAGGGTACGAACCAACCTAATCTATCGAGTCCGATGGATAGAAAACGCATATGTTTCCGACCCGTTACTTATCTAAATAGGTTGCATGTGGAACGTAGGTTACGATAATAAAATCATTACTCAGCACCTCAATACTAGTCTACGAGTCACCTTCATAACCGTAATTCAATAATCACGAGTCAGCTGTTGGTGGAAAATAACAAAAGAATGACAAAATGTGTCATTAAACCCACCAAACTTGGGATCCAAGAGTCTTCAGTAAGTTGCGAAACTCGACTGTGTAATCGACAGTCAGCTGGTCGTCGTCCCCCCCAACCCTCCCTCTCGCTCACTAGCCACACCCATATTATCTATCACCTTTTGTTTTTTGTGCGTCACAGGGTACTCTGTATGCATCGCCAGTCATGCTCTTGTGTCGGTTCGAAATATCACAAGACAATGACACGCTGTTAAGATCTGAACCCGTCCTCAGAGAGCCTGTCCTCAGAGAGCCTGTCCTCAGAGAGCCCGTCCTCAGACAGCCCGTCCTCAGACAGCCCGTCCTCAGAGAGCCCGTCCTCAGACAGCCCGTCCTCAGACAGCCCGTCCTCAGACAGCCCGTCCTCAGACAGCCCGTCCTCAGACAGCTCGTCCTCAGACAACCCGTCCTCAGACAACTCGTCCTCAGACAACCCGACATCCATGGCCAGTGAGGCGTCTTGGGAAGATGGGGTTCCCACGACGCATCCATTAATGTTAACGCATTGTGCATTAAAAACAGGCTTCTTCTCATTTCTATTTTAATATTATTATATATTAAAGTTCTGTGTATAGTTAGACGTAAGTAAGGTAAGGTGTTTTAATTCTGGTGGCGATTATTTGTGCTTGAAGTAGGTGGGTGAAACATTTATAGAATTGTGATTCGAACAGAGGTCGTCAGCGAAGCATTGTTCGAGAAATGTTCAAAACTCATCAGGCGTGAGTCGTGTGTGTAAACCGCCTTTTTAATAATAAAAAACAGGGTGATTTGGCTGTTGGATTAACGAGTATTTGGCATTTGTTGACGAGGACGGACTGTAAGATCTCCCTAACCAGTCCGTCCTCATCATCGAAGGCCAATGTTTATTCCATGAAGCCTTTAAACGTCCTGTTTATGAATGGACAATTATTTACATACGAGTCTCAACTGACGACGTTCGAACATTGTTCGAATGACCACTCAGTAAATGCTTCACCCACGGAACTTGAATACCTAACCTATCCTATGTCTATATGCATAATATGCCAATATATTATATAATTTATAATTGAGAAAATTCAAATTTTGAATGCACGGCATGTTTAAATTTATGAATGCGCCTGTGGGGTCGTCCGTTGGATGGAATGAACATATCTTGGAGAACGGATGGTGCTAACTTGAGCTGAATATATACCCATAACAACAAATTGCGACACACTGCATTACAGGTGTTCATACAAGTTAATATTAGAGGGTTGTAAGCCTCATTTGATCTATTATGCACCCTATAACCCTCCGTCTGCAGTAGCAGACCCTATACCCATCCCGTGGGCGATAGCGGAAAAGGTTACAAAGGTACATAATGAGCTCGGGAACTGAACCCCCAAAATTTAGCTAAGTAACAATCTTGTTTAGTTACGTAGTTAATGTCACATATTAAGAGTCTCTGCTGGTCGACGCACCTTATTAACCGCCATGTTTAATATTAAACTGATGTTATCACCAGGCCTGATGTACGGATGTATCAACCAGCCCGTCGTCCTCCTAAGGTTTCCCAACGTCAAGAAAATGGTCAGTTTAAAGTAGTCTCTCCTAACCTACCAGAGGACCCAAAACAGAAAACGGGTCAGTACGTCACTTTCGCGAGTCGCTTTCATTTTCTAGTACGACAATGTTTGGCCTTATGTAACGCATACGAGCGGAAAAGCGACGTTCTTTGTAGGAGGACAGGTTGAAGAGAGAATGGGAAGAAGATTGGTTAGAACAGATAGTAAGGACAGGTTGTGGTGGGATGGGGGTAGAGAGAGAGAGGGTAAAGAGAGCGAGAGAGAGAGAGTGAAGACCGCGAGAGAGAGAGAGAGAGGGAGAATGTGGGGGAAGATAATGCATGGAACAGTAACACATTGCAGGTATGATATGTATACAGGTGTGTGTGAGTGAGCTACAGGTGTGTGAGGGAGATGCAGGTGTGAAAGGGAGCTGCAAAAGTGTGAGGAATTGTCTTCCCCCACACAAAAGAAAACATAGGAATTAATACTTGAAAATGGGGTCAACATAAATCTCATTGTTTACTGTCTGGCTGGAGGCCAAAGGCATTGTTCGCACGTATGATCGTCGACTCGTAACCTGGTACCTAGCACTTCATGTTGTATTCTGACCCCGGGAACAATATCATGACCTCAGGGTAACCTCTGAGCGCAGGCGGAAAGCGTACAATAAAATGCTATATGATCTGTGACCTCTATTGGGGGATTTCTCGCTAGGTCATTCTGTTGACACAATCCCTGAACTAATTGAGAGCTAAGGAGACTTTTTTTTTGTTTGGTTTGCTTCGTGGTTTAGTTTTGTTACTTATAAGAACCTAATTACATCATAATCTTAATCCTAATCTTAGAATCGTGAGTCCTAATTACAGTCTAGCAGGTTTCGAATACGATTACCTCTTTCTACTTGGTTTCTTCTACGATGTTCTGTCTACCTAGTTTCAAAATAATTTGCAACCTCTTAATTCAAAGTAATAATTTACGAACAAATTACTTGCTAAAAAACCCAAGTAAAAATTTGTCCCTAGAAATAGTTTCTAAGACAAATATAACCCTTGATTTTATTCTGAATATTGTAGTATATTGTATATTATCACTAAGGGTCTTGCCTCTTCTTTATTTTATTGCACAGCTTTGTATAGGAGTAGGAGAGTTTTGACTCCTGTTAGTAGGCTTCGAGCTCATGAGCTCGAAGTCTTACCTCATACTAGTATGAGGTCGAACCTTACCTCATACTAGTTTTCCTTGGAACGCCACGAACTATGAGGTTCCAACCAGGTCCTCAATTACAGGTGGGTGAACAGGGAAGAACAATTGAAAGGAATGGTGCCCAGTTAACTTTCTCTGGCCAGGATTCGAACCCAGACAAAATGGCTCGCAAGGCGCTTATATTATTGGTTGTAACTTGTTATATATTGTCACTAAGGTCCATGACTTGGTTCCCGTTGATGGAGCATCGGCTGAAGATACAGAGACCTCTAAGGCGTGTGTTTATCTCCTTCCAGGAAGCACACAGACAGCATGAGGTGTAGCGACGGTCTCCCGCTGCTGCTGCTGGTGGTGCTAGCGGTCGGGACGCTAGGCTCCGGTCTCAAGATCAACCGTCAGCGACGTCAGGCGACCCAGTGCCAGCCTGGCGATATTTCGTGCGAGAAGTGCTCGAAGTCATGCAGCAGCGTGGAGGTGTCTCTTCTCCCAGAGTGTTGCGAAGCCTACAACACCTGCTGCGACGAGTATTTCCAAGCCTGCAAGGTGAGTTGGCGGAGGGGGTGTCGTCTGAGGAACTAAAGAAAACGAAGCTTTATTTGTTTGTTATGGTAAACTAACTTATAATAATTACATTATCCTTTTTTTCAAATAATTACTAGCGAAGGGTAATCTAGTACACTAACTCCTAGAATAAAGTCTAGAATGATTAGTTTTAGAGGCAAGCAAAGTGAGGTGATGTTGTTGGGTTAACTAACTCTTAGAATAGAAAGAGAATAGAAAACTAAGAAATCAAATCAAGGTGACCAAGACTTACTTACCAGTCTTTACTAAACTAAATCACAATCACAGACTGGCATATCATACGAGTGGAATGGTTAGAAGCCGCCAGGTAAACTAATAAATAACTGAACCAACGCCCTAGACTCTAAACACAAGCAGTTGACCAACGCTCGGCAAACATATAAATATGTATATCCTCATTTTTTCCTTCAAATAAATGTGAAGTGTAAGGAGAAGCGCTTCCTGTAGCCTCTCCTTGAGACTGTTCCTTTAGCCTATCCTTGAGACTGTTCCTTTAGCCTATCCTTGAGACTGTTCCTTTAGCCTATCCTTGAGACTGTTCCTTTAGCCTATCCTAGAGACTGTTCCTTTAGCCTCTCCTCGAGACTGTTTCTGTAACCTCTCCTAGAGATTGTTCCTTTAGCCTATCCTTGAGACTGTTTCTGTAGCCTATCCTAGAGACTGTTCCTTTAGCCTATCCTAGAGACTGTTCCTTTAGCCTCTCCTCGAGACTGTTTCTGTAACCTCTCCTAGAGATTGTTCCTTTAGCCTATCCTTGAGACTGTTCCTTTAGCCTATCCTAGAGACTGTTCATTTAGCCTATCCTAGAGACTGTTCCTTTAGCCTCTTCTCGAGACTGTTTCTGTAACCTCTCCTAGAGACTGTTGGTTTCGCTTCTCCTCAAGTCCTTCTAAAACTCAGATATACATCAACTTAGATACTTAATAACAGAGAAGTACACGAATAAATATATTTACCAATAGACATACAGTACAATTAATAAATGCGAGGCAAAATATATAACTTTAAACTCTTAACGAAAAATATTCCTTCTTTACATGTCGAGTCCCTGTACAAACATTGCCATGGCCGTTGCTGTACCCAGGAGTTATGAACTAAATGTTCTTCTCCTCCTCAGACTGAACACGATCTCTCCTCCACATAACACCCAGAACACCACCATAACTCGGAGAACACTTTAGGCCAACTGCCACGAATATGGGAACAATGGGACTTGTTGTTGGTGGTGGAGGTGTTGGAACTCACAACAGTAGTACAGCTGGACCGTTCCAGTGAGAGCGGTCCTCTCCAGCTGCTGAGCAGTAAGTTTCAGTGGCTCCTGTCTGTAGCTACCTTACCGGGTTTTACCTGTGATGTAACTTACTCACGCATGATGGAAATTGATCTTAACAGAAGGGAGAGGGAGAGAGAGAGAGAGAGAGAGAGAGAGAGAGAGAGAGAGAGAGAGAGAGAGAGAGAGAGAGAGAGAGAGAGTGCTTGTTACTTTCTAGGATTGGAAAGCTGTGTGTGTGTGTGTGTGTGTGTGTGTGTGTGTGTGTGTGTGTGTGTGTGTGTGTGTGTGTGTGTGTCTTTCTATATAAATTATATTCGTTATGCACATATAAATCATGCATACATTGTCTATGATTTTTATTATTACAATTATTATTATTATTATTATTAGTATTTTGACATATTTTTATCTTTATTTCAATCGTCACATTATTTTATTATATTTTTGCTGTTGGTGGGTTGGTTCAGAAATGTTCGAGCATAACAGCCAAAGACCAATATTTCCCTGAGTACTGCTGCGCCTCCTTCACCGACTGCTGCCATCTTATTACCACCTTCAGCACCCAGGTTAAGGTCAGTTGCTTGCCCTGCTTCCCCTGCTGCTTCGCCCCCCCCCCTCGTCCTGATCTACCTATCTACTCACTCACTTAATCTACATAATCATCTACCTTCCCACTTACTCTCCAGCGTGTCTACTTGAGTTGTATATTTTTTATGCAATTTGATTACATGCGTTTTAACTTGTATATCTATTTTTCTGTTAATCTATCTGAAGTGTCTTTCTACTGGCTTGAGGCTACTGTGTGTGCGCGCGCGCGCACACACACACACACACACACACACACACACACACACACACACACACACACACACACACACACACAAGCATACAATGAGGGAGTGACGTAACACCACATGACTAGAGCGTCGACGGATTAGAAGATAATCACACGCACGCACACACACACACACACACACACACACACACACACACACACACACACACACACACACACACACACACACGCGGCTCCATTCATGAACGTTACGCATGCGCTCTCCCTCTGTCACTCTCACACATGCATGAACCCACACGCACACATGGCCATGCGCACATACATGTCCTCCCCCCCCCTCCCTCACGCACCATTACCAGTAAATTGCACCTGAATCATTAATTACAAGTGACTAGTGAGTGGATCCTCTGTGTTGTAGTGACGCCACGATGCATCATAGAACTAGATGCTCATTCGTACACACCCAATGTTGTTGTTGTCTTGAGTTGTTTGGAAATGCGGGACACTTCGCACACGCTACACCAAGTGAGGTACACACAGGTACACATGCACACACATGTAGCAGACAGGCACACATGTGCTGCTCAAACACACCTGGAACACACACGAAAATGTCAACATTACTCACAGATAATAATAATAATAATAATAATAAAGGTAATAATGATGGGTGAAGTTGATAATTAATGTCAAGTGAGCCGCGTCAGTGTTGTGTGTGTAACCGACCTTCTTCCGACAGCCACCTGAGCCGGTGAGGACTCCGGCTAAATCCGCCTCGCTAAACATCCCGACGGTGGCGGCCCCGAAGCCGGTGAGGTTCCCGGGCCTGAAGTCCTCGGAACCAGGGAGGCCCAAGAGCCAGAGTGCCGCGACGCTAGACAATGCCAAGGTCTCACAGCCAGGGGCGCCCAAGAGTCAATTCTCCCCGACGCTCCACGACAACGAAGGAGCAGCATCCGAAGCCAAGGACACCGCCGTCTTCGATGCGTTTCAACCCCCGGAAATCGAACCAGAAGTAGTGAAGCCGGCACTTTCCCAGCCCCCGGTTTCCCGACCTCCGGTGTCCCGACCTCCGGTGTCCCAGGCTCCGGTGTCCCAGGCTCCGGTGTCCCAGGCTCCTGCTCAGCGCGGCAGGAAGGCTCCGCCACAAGCCAGGGCTCAACCCAGACCTCGACAGCGGCAGCAAGGTGGCCGTCGACCAGCACAGGTAAGAATGTTGTAAACATTAAGTCTCCACAAGAGTCCCAGCTTCCCGTGACGCCTGGCGGAGGAGAGAGAAGTCTGAGTGAAACATTCGAACATATGTAGAGTCACCAGTATTTTTATACACAGTATTTGTCACTTGGTATGCAGTGTATTTGTTATGCATAGTTCTGTCACTAGGAATAAGTAAATTTGCTAATAATTTAAATAGAAAAGGGAACTCCTGATTAGAATAATTTATTAATTGAGTTAATTTAAGGAGGATGAATGACATTAGTAAGAGTTATTGAACTTATTCAGTCTCATCTAACGAAGGTATTAAATATATATATATTCTATATATATATATATATATATATATATATATATATATATATATATATATATATATATTCAATTGACGATCACAAAACACTGATCATTTTATGCGGAAAGTCCACAGAGAAATATGAAATGAGGTGAACGTTTCGGCTTTGTTAAAGCCTTTGTCAACACCAGACTGACTGAATCAGTCAGTCTGATTCTGGGGCCGCCACCGTCGGGATGTTTAGCGAGGCGGATTTAGCCGGAGTCCTAAACTTAAAATGGACTGAATCAGAGTGAGTCAGTCTGGTGTTGACAAAGGCTTTAACAAAGCCGAAACGTTCACCTCATTTCATATTTCTCTGTGGACTTTTCGCATATATATATATATATATATATATATATATATATATATATATATATATATATATATATATATATATATATATATATATATATATATATATATACATAGCTGCATTTAAATATAGATTGAAAATAACTAAATATGTTAACACTTACTGGCATAATGGTAATATTCATAACAAAGTAATATTCAAAGTTATATTTATATTTCTTTTCTTAGGGACTTGTCTTAATATTAGCTGATGTTTCTTGATTTCATCAGGACCTGGGCGACAGACGAGGTCGCATCACCTCCCGTGGGCGAGTCATATCCTAGTCCCAGCTGGTACTTCTAAGACTAGCTGGCTCTCGGCCCAGCTGGTTCTCCTATCCCCATCTAGTTCTCGCCCAAGCTGGCCTTCAGCGCGCTGGCTCTCTTCAGCTGGCCCTATTGGGTTCATCTTCCTAGCTCTCCGGCTTCTAATTCTAAAGTGGACTTCTTGAACCACCTTGCGTTAGAGCCCAGCTGGCCTCTCTCTCTCTCTCAGCAACCAAGTCTGGTCTCCTAGCTCAAGAAGGCCCTCCGCATCCTCTTAGTTCTAGGTGGCTCTTCTTACTGCCCTGGTCTCCAAGTTCTAAGTGGCTCTACATAGCCTTCCAGTTGCAGGTCTCAGACCCTTGGCTTTCTAATTCCAGATGTTCATCAACGCGCCAGCAATCCGAGCGGTCTCGATACCAAAAGTTCTCATCTCGATTTAAGTCCATCTCAACTCGCCTCTTCCCTCCAGTGATGATATTTTCAGAGACAACTGCACTCATCCCAGACAGATTATTTTTTTTGTATAGTATTTCAATGTTTGTTGGCTATATATTTCAGTAAAACCTCGATAGTTGTCATACACCATTTTCGTTGATAATGTTGAACTAAATTCGTCTCTAGGATTTTCTGGACATGAACTCTAATTTACTCTCATACATTGTGTACATAGCATCATCAACATCTGGATAACTACCTGTCTCTGTTTTTGAGGAGTTTGTACGTCCTTGTGAGGCTTTATATAAATTTCTGCCTTTCGGGGCTATCTTACCAGACAGCCAAATTCATCAATTTAATTCATCAATGTTCCTCCGTAGATTGGTTCTCCAGCGTCACCCACAGATGGTGACACAATGGCATTTGATAGTTGCAAGTGAAGTTGCTGGCCAAGATACATGTTGATATGACTTATCACTTCCGACGTAACGCTAATGACGCCCCTATCTTCATAAACCACCTGATGTTACAGAGAACACCTTAATATGATGCTTCTCCAGACTTCACTAGCCACTAAACATGCGTATTATGTTACCATCTAAGACTAGGGTCCCCCCAACATCACCGTCTCGTCTTTTAAAGTTATTCCCTCTTGACTGTTGAATTCTGTGACAGTTTCCCTTGGTACTCTTCTGTTACTTGTATGTTTTCTTCGTAACACGTTATCCAACCACCTATTGTTATCTCCTGTTTCCATCTGTTGTCATCTGTTTCCACCTGTTACTCGTGGTGATTCCTGCCAGCCCAGAGAGGCGTTCCTACCAGCCACATCCCAAACCTCTTGCCATTCCAGTCTGGCAACTTCCTACTATCAAACTGAAAGTCGTCATAATAAACATCTATAATTCCTCTCTGTATTTCCATTTCCTGTAACACACATTCCACGCTTTTATTAATCATTCCCCCCCCCTCGCCTGTGTTTTGTTTAGCTATGGTCTCCACACAGTACCCACCCGCCCACTTGTGCTTCATCTGCATGCCAAACAGTCAAAGAAAAGAAACTCTTACCAGTTGCTGTGGTGTGTGGAAACAATCACCTCTTGCCTTCATCTCTAACCTTCCACTGATGAAGCTCGTGAGGACCGTATATATATATATATATATTTATATGGCTTTTGGGGGATCAGGTTGACCAAACTCCTTTCATAAATGAACTTTATATACCCCCAGCAACCCCCCAAAAAAATCTATTCCTTCGCTGCTTTCCCCCAAAAGTCACTGTGTAAAACAGTAATAGATCCAGTCTCACATGTAGCACAAGAAAAAAAAAAGATCCTTACTGCCAAAACTGCAAGTCTCCTTATCTGCTTAGAAACCTAATAAGTGGCAAACATCTTATTTCTCCCAATTACCTCCCTACAATGCAATGGTTTCAGTCGAAAGCTTCCAAGGTCCTCCTCCTCCTCTTCCTTCCCAGAAGAGGATGTCACCCCTCACTCAAGCGGAGCATGGCGAGTGGCTCTCCAGTACCTACAGATCATCTCCTGTGGTATGCTTCTGACATCTCTCATGACCCCATAATGCTTTCCCAGCATGATTTCCATCCCCAGGGCCGTAGTAATAGTAGTAGTAGTAGTAGTAGAAGGGGTAATGATAGCGAAAACAAACTCTTTCCATTAAAGAATCAAATTCCTCTTCCTTGTGATGATTGAATGCGTAGCTCGACGTCTCTCTGGCCACACGACGGGGGAACGTGGCCGGTCGTGTGGCCAGTTAGACCGGAGGAGTAGTTTTGCTGGCCTGTGTCTTGGGGTACGTGCTTCTTGTCCTGTGGTGTGTGTGTGTGTGCATGCTGGTGCGCGTCTTAGTCTTCACATGTTTGACTGTCTGTACCTGGGGCCAGATTCACGAAAGCACTTACGCAAATACTTACGAACGTGTACATCTTTCCTCAATCTTTGAAGGCTTTGGTTACATTTATTAAACAGTTTACAAGCATGAAAACTTCCCAATCAGCTGTTGTTATTGTTATAAACAGCCTCCTGGTGCTTCGGAGCTCATTAACTGTTTAATAATTGGAAACAAAGCCGCCAAAGATTGAGAAAAGATGTATAGGTTCGTAAGTGCTTGCGTAAGTACTTTCGTGAATCTGGCCCCTGGATACCTGCCATCACCTATCCACACCTGTGTACCTGTCATTACACTTGGATACCTGTCTACACCTGTTATTACCTGTATACCTGTCATCATCCAGGTATCCTGTCTTAGCTACTCTCTCATCATCTTCATCTCCTTTTAATTATCTTATTGTTTACATGATTTTGTTATCTTCTCTTTGTTCTTGTTTCTCTTCTTGCTTCTCCCTTTCCCTTGTTTTCTGTTTTTTGCTCCTCATTTTCTATTGCTTCTCTCTTCTTATGTTTGTCTTATTATCTTTTCCTTGTTTCACATCTTCATTTTATTCAATTATCCGCAACCTTATTGACTGATTTTTTATTAGTTCCTCTTCCTCTCTTGATTGTCTTTTTTCTTCCTTCTTTCGCATATTGTTATCTTGTTCCTGCTTCTTCCTATTCTTGTTCCCCTCTTCCTCCTATTCTTGTTCCTTCTTCCTTCTTTTCTTATCATCTTTCTTCAATTCCTATCTTGTTCCTTCTTTCGCATATTCTTATCTTCTTATTGACTATCTTATTCGTCTATTTACCATTTTTTTCTCCTTCTCGTCTCTTCCTCTCATTGTTACTCTCTATTTCTTTTCAGTTAGTTTACTTGTTCCTTTGCTTCTATTTAGTTTCGTCTCACCATTCCTCTCCTTTTGCTATGTTTTTTCTCTCTTCTTACTCCTTGTTTATCTTCTCGTTGTTATTGCTCCTTCCATTTCTATCTTCTTTCCCTGCCTCCTATTTATAGTTTTATTGTTGTTTTGTTCTTCCTTTTAACTTTGTTCCTCGTTTCTCTTTGGATTCAATGTCTCGTTCTTTATTGTTTCTGTTCTTGTATCTTCTCTAATTGCTTCTGTTCCTCAGTCGTGCTCCTCTCTCTTGTTTTGTTCTTATGTTCTCCATCCGTGTTTTGTTCTTCTTTTTCTCTTGATTTTACTATTATTTTTGTTCTTCATGTTGCTGTTCTTGTTCTTGGTTTTATTCTTTATCTTCTTCATGCTGCTGTTGTTTATTTTCTTGTTCTTCGTGTTGCTCTTCTTGTTCTTCGTGTTACTCTTCTTGTTCTTCGTGTTGCTCTTCTTGTTCTTCGTGTTGCTCTTCTTGTTCTTGTTCTTCGTGTTGCTCTTCTTGTTCTTGTTCTTCGTGTTGCTCTTCTTGTTCTTGTTCTTCGTGTTGCTCTTCTTGTTCTTGTTCTTCGTGTTGCTATTCTTGTTCTTGTTCTTCGTGTTACTTTTCTTGTTCTTCGTGTTACTCTTCTTTTTCTTGTTCTTCGTGTTGCTCTTCTTGTTCATGTTCTTCATGTTGCTCTTCTTTTTCTTGTTCTTCATGTTACTCTTCTAGTTCTTCATGTTACACTTGTTGTTCTTCATCTTGCTCGTCTTGTTCTTCATGTTGCTCTTCATGATGCTCTTCATGTTCTTCATGTTGCTCTTCTTGTACGTCACGTTTCTCTTCTTGTTCTTCATGTTGATCTTCATATTCTTCATGTTACTCCTCTTGTTCTTCGTGTTGCTCTTTTTATTCTTGTTCTTCATGTTGCTCTTCTTTTTCTTGTTCTTCATGTAACTCTTCTTGTTCTTCATGTTACTCTTGTTGTTCTTCATCTTGCTCGTCTTGTTCTTCATGTTCCTCTTCATGTTCTTCATGTTGCTCTTCATTTCTTCATGTTGCTCTTCTTGTACATATTGATCTTCTTGTTCTTCATGTTACTTTTCTTGTTCTTCACGTTCTTCATGTTGCTCTTCTTGTTCTTCATGTAACTCTTCTTGTTCTTCATGATTTTCATGTTGCTCTTCTTGTTCATCATGTTCCTCCTCTTGTTCATGTTGATCTTCTTGTTCTTCATGTTACTCCTTTTATTCTTCATATTGCTCTTCTTGTTCTTCATGTTGCTCTTCTTGTTCTTCACTTTCCTATTCTTGGATCTGGTGAAGTATTTGTGACCATTCTTGATTCGCTGGAGTGAGGTATTCATTGAAGTGAGATATTTGCCGAAGTGATGTATTTGCCATAGTGAGGCATTCACTGGAGTGAGGTATTCGCTGGAGAGGTATTCGTCGGAGTGAGGTATTTGCTGGAATGAGGTATTTGCCATAGTGAGGTATTCGCTGGAGTGAGGTATTCGCCGGAGTGAGGTATTAGCTGGAATGAGGTATTCGCTGGAGAGGTATTCATCGGAGTGAGGTATTCACTGGAATGAGGTATTTGCCATAGAGAGGCATTCACCAGAGTGAGGTACTTGCCATAGTGAGGTATTCGCTGGAGTGAGGTATTCGCTGGAGTGAGGTATTCGTTGGAGTGAGGTATTCGTTGGAGTGAGGTATTCGTTGGAGTGAGGTATTCGTTGGAGTGAGGTATTCGTTGCAACAAGTGATGCCTTCAGGAAGCTTTTATGTAATGCATTTGACTATTCTTGTTTATGTTACTCTTCTTGTTTTCCTTCATGTTACGCTTCTTGTTTTCCTTCATGTTACGCTTCTTGTTTTCCTTCATGTTACGCTTCTTGTTTTCTTTCATGTTGCTCTTATAATTCTTAGTTTTCTTCTCCTGTATGTCGTTCTTTCTCTGCCGCTAATTCTCACTCTTTATCTTATTGCTCTTCATTCCTTTCTTTTATTCCTGCTTCTCTTCTTGTTCCTGTTCTTTCTATTTTTCTTCTGTTTTGTTATTTCTTCGTTCTTTCTGTTTTTTCTCATTCCTTTCCTTTCCGTTCTTTCTTTTATGCCTTTTCGCACCTGTTTTACTTCTCCCCTGTTCGTCTTCGACATGTCCCAATTTCCAATTATTTCCCATTTTCTTCCTCTTCCTCTTTCTTTTCTTGTTTTTGCGTTTTCTAATTTTTATTATTTTTCTAATGGTCCTCATCTCATTCTTCTTTTATTCTGTTTCGTATTCTTATTCCTCTTGTTATTTCATTACATTTGGTTTCTCTCCTGTTACTTGTCTCTGTTTTTTTTATTTCATTTTTCATCTTCTTAATTTTCTCATTTCACTACTTCTCATTTCTTTTGGTATTCGGTTTTATCAGTATTACTATTTTCTCTTGTTCGCTTCTTATATTTTTTAATGTTTCTCTTTTATGCTTCTTAATTTTTATTTTTTTACTTATTCTTTTGCTTATTCTATTGTAATTGTTGCTCTGTTCATTGTATTTGTTCCCCCTTATCGTAGTATCCTTGTTATTCTTGTTCCTCTTCCTCTTCTTCTCTTGTTAGACTTTCACCTCACACTGTTCTTTCTTATCCTCACACTGTTCTTCCTCATTCCCACACTGTTCCCTCTCATCCACATACTATTCTTCCTCATCCTCACACTGTTCTTCCTCATCCTCACACTGTTCTTCCTCATCCTCACACTGTTCTTCCTCATCCTAATACTGTTCTTCCTCATCCCCACCCTCTGTTCTTCCTCATCTTCACACTGTTCTTCCTTATCCTAACACTGTTCTTCCTCATCTTCACACTGTTCTTCCTTATCCTAACACTGTTCTTCCTCATCCTCACACTGTTCTTCCTCATCCTCACACTGTTCTTCCTCATCCTCACACTGTTCTTCCTCATCCTAACACTGTTCTTCCTCCTCCTCACACTGTTTTTTCTCGTCCTAACACTCTTCTTCCTCGTCCTGACACTGTTCTTCATGATCCTAACACTGTTCTTCCTCGTCCTGACACTGTTCTTCCTCATCCTAACACTGTTCTTCCTTATCCTTACACTGTTCTTCCTCATCTTCACACTGTTCTTCCTCATCCTCACACTGTTCTTGCTTATCCTAACACTGTTCTTCCTCATCCACACACTGTTCTTCCTCATCCTAACACTGTTCTTCTTCATACTGTTCTTCCTCATCCTAACACTGTTCTTCTTCATACTGTTCTTCCTCATCCTCACACAGTTCTTCTTCATCCTGACACTGTTCTTCCTCATCCTGACACTGTTCTTCCTCATCCTAACACTGTTCATCCTGACACTGTTCTTCCTCATCCTAACACTGTTCATTCTCACACTGTTCTTCCTCATCCTAACACTGTTCTTCCTCATCCTCACACTGTTCTTCCTTATCCTAACACTGTTCTTCCTCATCCTAACACTGTTCTTCCTCATTCTCACACTGTTCTCCCTCATCCTCACACTGTTCTTCCTCATCCTCACACTGTTCCTCCTTATCCTAACACAGTTCTTCCTCATCCTAACACTGTTCTTCCTCATACTGTTCTTCTTCATCCTCACACTTTTCTTCCTCATCCTGACACTGTTCTTCCTCATCATGACACTGTTCTTCCTCATCCTGACACTGTTCTTCCTCATCCTCATACTGTTCTTCCTCATCCTCACACTATTTGACCTCCACCAGTCACTTATCATTCCCTCTTCTCATTTCAACCTATTATTACTAATGTATTCTTGTTCATTGTCATCCTCACCTCATGCATCTCATTCCTGTATTTCCTCACATTTCCTACGTCTTGTCTCTCATTTCTGTCTATATAATTTAAATATTAAAAATTAAATTGATACTTCTCATGCTATACTCCTATCTCTTATCTCTCATTTTGTCTGCCATCTCTCACTCGTATCTCTCTCATCTCTCACTCCTACCTCTCTCATCCCTCACTCCTATCTCTCTCATCTCTCACTCCTACCTCTCTCACCCCTCACTCCTATCTCTCTTACCCCTCACTCCTACCTCTCTCATCCCTCACTCCAACCTCTCTCATCCCTCACTCCTACCTCTCTCATCCCTCACTCCTACCTCTCTCACCTCTCACTCCTTCAATTGTTTTTTCCTTTACTTTATCTTTTCTTCCTCTCACTTCTCGTTCCGTTTCCTCACCTGTTGTTCCTTTCTCTCGTCTCTCGTTCCTTCCTCTCACCTCTCACTCCTTCCCCTTACCTCCTGTTCCTCCCTCTTATCTCTCGTTCCTTCCCCTCACCTCTTGTTCCTTCCTTTCACCTCTCGTTCCTCTCTCTCTCACCTCTCGTTCCTTCCCCTCACCTCTCGTTCCTTTCTCTCACCTCTTGTTCCTTCCTCTCACCTCCCGTTCCTTCCCCTCACCTGTTGTTTCTTCCTCTCACCTTTCGTTCCTTCCCCTCACCTGTTGTTCCTTCTTCTCACCTCTCGTTCCTTCCCTTCACCTCTCGTTCCCTCTCCTCACGTCTCGTTCCTTACTCTCACCTCTCGTTCCTTCCTCTCACCTTTCGTTCCTTCCTCTCACCTCTCGTTCCTTCCTCTCACCTCTCGTTCCTTTCCCTCACCTCTCATTCCTTCCTCTCACCTCTCGTTCCTTCCTCTCACCTCACGTTCCTTCCCCTCTCTTCTCGTTCCCTTTTTTTCCCTCTCGTTCCTTCCTCTCAGCTCTCATTCCTTCCTCTCATCTCTCTCACCTTCTAACCTCTCGACCCTTTCTCTCACCACTCGTTCCTTTCCCTCACCTTTCGATCCTTTCTCTCACCTCTCGTGACATCCCTTCACCTCTCATTCCTTCCCCTCACCTGTTGTTCCTTCTGCTCACCTATCGTTCCTTCCTCTCACCTCTCGTTCTTTCCACTCATCTCTCGTTCCTTTCCCTAACCACTCGTTCCTTCCCCTCACCTTTCGTTCATTCCTCTCACCTCTTGTTCCTTCCGCTCACCTCTCGTTCCTTTCCCTCACCTCTCGTTCCGTTCCCTCACCTCTCGTTCCTTTCCCTCACCTCTCGTTCCTTTCCTCTCACCTCTTGTTCCTTCCTCTCACCTCTCGTTCCTTCCCCTCACCTATCGTTCCTTCCCCTCACCTCTCCTTCCTTTCTCTCACCTCTCGTTCCTTTCCCTTACCTCTTGTTCCTTCCTCTCACCTCTCGTTCCTTTCTCTCACCTCTCGTTCCTTCCCTTCACCTCTCGTTCCTTCCAATCACCTCTTGTTACTTTCTCTGACTTCTCGTTCCTTCCTCTCACCTATCGTTCCTTCCTCTCACCTCTCGTTCCTTCCCCTCACCTTTCGTTCCATTCACTCACATCTCGTTACTTCCTCTCATCTCTCGTTCCTTCCCCTCACCTCTCGATCCGTCCCCCTCACTTCTCGTTCCTTCCCCTCACCTCTTGTTACTTTCTCTGACTTCTCGTTCCTTCCACTAACTTCTCGTTCCTTCCACTCACCTCTCGATCTGTCCCCCTCACATCTCGTTCCATTCTCTCACCTTTCGTTCCTTCCATTCACCTCTTGTTCCTTCCCCTCACATCTCGTTCCATTCTCTCACCTTTCGTTCCTTTCCCTCACCTCTCTTTCCGTCCCCTCACCACTCGTTCCATTCTCTCACCTTTTGTTCCTTTCCCTCACCTCTCACCCCTTCCCCTCACCTGTTGTTCCTTCCTCTCACTCTCGTTCTTTCCTCTCATCTCTCGTTCATTCCCCTCACCTCTTGTTCCTTCCCCTCACCTCTCGTTCCTTCCCCTCACATCTCGTTCCTTCCTCTCACTTCTCGTTCATTCCCCTCACCTCTCGTTCCTGCCTCTCCCCTCTCGTTCCTTCCTCTCACCTCTCTTTCCGTCCCCTCACCACTCGTCCCATTCTCTCACCTTTCGTTCCTTTCCCTCACCTCTCACCCCTTCCCCTCACCTGCTGTTCCTTCCTCTCACTCTCGTTCTTTCCTCTCATCTCTCGATCCTTTCTCTCACCTCTCGTTCCTTCCTCTCACCTCTCGTTTCTTACCCTCACCTTTCGTTCCTTCCTCTCACCTCTCGTTCCTTCCTCACACCTCTCGTTTCTTACCCTCACCTTTCGTTCCTTCCTCTCACCTCTCGTTCCTTCCTCACACCTCTCGTTCCTTTCCCTCACTTCTCGTTCCGTTCCCTCCCCTCTCGTTCCTTCCCCTCACCTCTTGTTCCTTCCTCTCACCCCTCGTTCCTTCCCTTCACCTCTCGTTCATTCCCCTCACCTCTGGTTCCTTACTCTCACCTCTCGTTCCTTCCTCTCACCTCTCGTTCCTTCCCCTCACCCCTTCCCCTCACCTGTTGTTCCTTCCTCTCACCTCTCGTACATTCCTCTCACCTTTCGTTCCCTTCCTTCACCTCTCGTTCCTTTCTCTCACCTCTCATCCGTTCCCTAATTTCTCGTTCCTTCCTCTCACCTCTCGTTTCATCCTCTAACTTCTCTATCCTTTCTCTTAACTCTCGTTTCTCCACCTCATTTCACGTTCCTTCCTCTTACCTCTCGATCCTTTCTCTCTCCTCTCACCACTCGTTCCTATCCCTCACCTCTCGTTCATTCCACTCACCTCTCGATCCGTTCCCTCACCTCTCTTTCCTTCCCTTCACCTCTCGTTCCTTCCTCTCACCTCTCGTTCATTCCACTCACCTCTCGTTCCATTCCCTCACATCTCACTCCTTCCTCTCACCTCTTGTTCCTTCCTGTCACCTCCCGTTCATTCCTCTCACCACTCGTTCCTTCCCCTCTCCCCTCGTTCCTTCCTCTCACCTCTCGTTCCTTCCTCTCACCTCTCGTTCCTTCCCCTCTCCTCTCGTTCATTCCCTTCAACTCTCGTTCATTCCCCTCACCTCTCGTTCCTTTCTCTCACCTCTCGTTCCCTCCCCTCACCTCTCGGCCCTTCCTCTCACCTCTCGTGCCTTTTCCTCACCTCTCGTTCCGTTCCGTTACCTCTCGTTCCTTCCCTTCACCTCTCATTTCTTCCTCTCTCACCTCACGTTCCTTCCTCTCACCTCTCGTTCCTTCCTCTCACCTCTCGTTCCTTCCTCTCATCTCTCGTTCCTTCCTCTCACCTCTCGTTCCTTCCTCTCTCGCCTCTCGATCCTTCCTTTCACCTCTTGTTCCTTTCCCTTTCTTCTCGTTTCGTCCTCTCCCCTCTCGCTCCTTCCCCTCACTTCTCGTTCCTTCCCTCACCTCTCATTCCTTCCTCTCTTTTCACGTTCCTTCCTCTCATTTCTCTATCCTTCCTCTCACCTCTCGTTCCTTCTCTTCGCCTCTCGTTCCTTCCTTTCAGCTCTCGTTCCTTCCACTCATTTTTCCTTTCTTCCCCTCTTCTCTCATTCCTGTCCATAAAATCTCGTTCCTTCACCTCACCTCTCGTTTCTACCAGTCATCTCTCGTTCCTTCCTCTCACCCCTCGTTCCTTCTTTTAACCTGTCGTGTCTTCCTTTCAGCCTTCGTTCCTTCCTCTCCCCTCCCGTTCCTTCCCCTTCACTTCTCGTTCCTTCCTCTCACCTCTCGTTCCTTTTTCTCACCTCTCGTTCCTTTCCCTCACCTCTCGTTCCGTTCCCTCCCCTCTTGTTCCTTCCTCTTACGTCTCATTCCTTCCTCTTACCTCTCGTTCCTTCCCCTCTCCTCTCGTTCTTTACCCTCTCATCCCGTTCCTTTCTCTCACCTCTCGTTCCTTTCCTCACCTTTCACCCCTTCCCCCTCACCTGTTGTTCCTTCCTCTTCACCTCTCGTTCTTTCTTCTCACCTCTCTTTCCTTCCCTCACGTCTCGTTCCTTTCCCTCACCTCTCGTTCCGTTCCCCCACCTCTCGTTCCATCCTCTCACCTCTCGTTCCTTCCCATTACCTCTCGTTCCTTTCTCTCACCTTTCGTTCGTTTTCCTCACCTCTCACCCCTTCCCCTCACCTGTTGCTCCTTTCTCTCACCTCTCGTTCCTTTCTTTCACCTCTCGTTCCTTCCGCTCACCTCTAGTTCCTTTTCCTCACATCCCGTTCATTTCTCTCACCTCTCGTTCCTTTCCCTCATCTCTCACCTTTTCCCCTCCCCTGTTGCTCCTTCCTCTCTCACCTCTCGTTTCTTTGTCTCACCTCTCGTTCCTTCCCCTCATCTCCCGTTCCTTCCTCTCACCTCTCGTTTCTTCCTCTCACCTCTCGTTCCTTCTTCATATAACTCGTTCTTTCCTCTCACCTCTCATTCCTTCCCCTCACCCTTCGTTCCTTCCTCTCACCTCTCGATCCTTCCTTTCACCTCTCGTTCCGTCCTCTCACCTCTCGTTCCTTCCTCTCCCCTCTCGATCCTTCCCCTCACCTCTCGTTCCATCCTCTCACCTCTTGTTTCTTCCTCTCACTTCTCGTTCCTTCCTCTCACCCCTCGTTCCTTCCTCTCTCCTCTCGTTTCTTCTTCTGTCACCTCTCGATCCTTCCTCTCACCTCTCGTTCATTCCCCTTACTTCTCGTTCCCTAGCCTCACCTCTCGTTCCTACCAGTCATCTCTCGTTCCTTCCTCTCACCCCTCGTTCCTTCTTTTAACCTGTCGTGTCTTCCTTTCAGCTGTCGTTCCTTCCTCTCACCTCCCGTTCCTTCCCCTTCACTTCTCGTTCCCTCTTTTAAGCTATCGTACCTTCCTCTCAACTCTTGTTCCGTTCCCTCACCTCTCGTTCCTTCCCCTCTCCTCTCGTTCATTCCCTTCAATTCTCGTTCATTCCCCTCACCTCTCGTTCCTTTCTCTCACCTCTCGTTCGTTCCCCTAATCTCTCGTTCCTTCCTCTCAACTCTCGTTCCGTTCCCTCACCTCTCGTTCCTTTCCCTCACATCCCGTTCCATTCTCTCACCTCTCATTCCTTTCCCTCACCTGTTGTTCCTTCCTCTCACCTCTCGTTCCTTCGTCTCACCTCTCGTTCCTTCTTCATACATCTCTTTCTTTCCCTCACAACTCTCGTTCCTTCCCTTCTCTTTTCGTTCCTTCCCCTCACTTTTCGTTCCTTCCTTTCACCTCTCGTTCCTTTTTCTATCACTTCTCGATCCATCCTCTCACCTCTCGTTCCTTCCCCTCACCCCTCGTTTCTTTCTCTCACCTCTCGTTCCTTCCCCTCACCCCTCGTTCCTTCCTCTCACCTCTCGATCCTTCCTCTCCCCTCTTGTTCCTTCCCCTCACCTCTCGTTTCATTCTCTCATCTCTCGTTTCTTCCTCTCACCTCTCGTTCCTTCTTCTCTCACCTCTCGTTCCTTCTTCTCACCTCTCGTTCCTTCCTCTCAATTCTCGTTCCTTCCTCTCTCACCTCTCGTTCCTTCCCCTTACTTCTCGTTCCTTCCTCTCACCTCTCGTTTCTTCCTCTCACCTCTCGTTCCTTCCTCTCACTTCTCGTTTCTTCCTCTCACCTCTCGATCCTTCCTCTCTCACCTCTCGTTCCTTCCTCTCACCTCTCGTTCCTTCCTCTCACCTCTCGTTCCTTCCTCTCTCATCTCTCGATCTTTCCTCTCACCTCTCGTTCCTTCTTCTCTCACCTCTCGTTCCTTCTTCTCACCTCTCGTTCCTTCCTCTCAATTCTCGTTCCTTCCTCTCTCACCTCTCGTTCCTTCCCCTTACTTCTCGTTCCTACCTCTCACCTGTCGTTCTTTCCCCTTACTTCTCGTTCCTTCAACTAGCCTCTCGTTTCTTCCCCTCATCTCTCGATCCTTCCCCTCATCTCTCGTTCCTTCCTCTCACCTCTCGTTCCTTCCTCTCTCACCTCTCGATCCTTCCTTTCACCTCTCGTTCCTTTCCTTTTCTTCTCGTTTCGTCCTCTCCCCTATCGCTCCTTCCCCTCACCTCTCGTTCCTTCCCTCACCTCTCATTCCTTCCTCTCTCTTCACGTTCCTTCCTCTCATCTCTCTATCCTTCCTCTCACCTCTCGTTCCTGCTCTTCGCCTCTCGTTCCTTCCTTTCAGCTCTCGTTCCTTCCACTCATTTTTCCTTTCTTCCCCTCATCTCTCATTCCTGTCTCAAAATCTCGTTCCTTCACCTCACCTCTCGTTCCTTCTTTTAACCTGTCGTGTCTTCCTTTCAGCTCTCATTCCTTCCTCTCACTTCTCGTTCCTTCCTCTCACCTCTCGTACCTTCCTCTCACCTCTCGTTCCTTCTTCTCACGTCTCGTTCCTTCCCCTCACCCCTCGTTCCTTTTTCTCACCTCTCGTTCCTTTCCTTCACCTCTCGTTCCGTTCCCTCCCCTCTTGTTCCTTCCTCTTACGTCTTGTTCCTTCCTCTTACCTCTCGTTCCTTCCCCTCTTCTCTCGTTCTTTACCCTCACATCCCGTTCCTTTCTCTCATCTCTCGTTCCTTTCCTCACCTTTCACACCTTCCCCCCTCACCTGTTGTTCCTTCCTCTTCACCTCTCGTTCTTTCTTCTCACCTCTCTTTCCTTCTCTCACCTCTCGTTCCTTTCCCTCACCTCTCGTTCCGTTCCCTCACCTCTCGTTCCATCCTCTCACCTCTCGTTCCTTCCCGTTACCTCTCGTTCCTTTCTCTTACCTTTCGTTCGTTTTCCTCACCTCTCACCCCTTCCCCTCACCTGTTGCTCCTTTCTCTCACCTCTCGTTCCTTCCTCTCACCTCTCGTTCCTTCCTCTCTCACCTCTCGTTCCTTCCTCTCACCTCTCGTTCCTTCCTCTCACCTCTCGTTCCTTCCTCTCACCTCCCGTTCCTTCCTCTCTCATCTCTCGTTCCTTCCTCTCACCTTTCGATCCTTCCTCTCTCACCTCTCGTTCCTTCCTCTCACCTCTCGTTTCTTCCTCTCACCTCTCGTTCCTTCCTCTCACCTCTCGTTCTTTCCTCTCTCATCTCTCGATCCTTCCCCTCATCTCTCGTTCCTTCCTTTCACCTCTCGTTCCTTTCCTTTTCTTCTCGTTTCGTCCTCTCCCCCTCTCGCTCCTTCCTCTCACCTCTCGTTCCTTCCCTCACCTCTCGTTCCTTCCTCTCTCTTCACGTTCCTTTCTCTCATCTCTCGTTCCTTCCTCTCACCCTCGTTCCTTCCTCTCACCTGTCGTTCCTTCCTCTCACATCTCGTTCCTTCCCCTCATCCCTCGTTCCTTCCTCTCACGTCCGATCCTTCCTCTTACCCTCGTTCATTTCTCTCACCTCTCGTTCCTTTCCCTCACCTCTCTTTCCGTTCCCTCCCCTCTTGTTCCTTCCCCTCACCTCTCGTTCCTTCCTCTCCCTTCTCGATCCTTCCCCTCACCTCTCGTTCCATCCTCTCACCTCTTGTTTCTTCCTCTCACCTCTCGTTCCTTCCTCTCACCTTTCGTTCCTTCCTCTCACCTCCCGTTCCTTCCCCTTCACTTCTCGTTCCTTCTTTTAAGCTCTCTTTCCTTCCTCTCACTTCTCGTACCTTCCTCTCACCTCTCGTACCTTCCTCTCACCTCTCGTACCTTCCTCTCACCTCTCGTTCCTTCCCCTAACCTCTTGTTCCTTCCCCTCACCTCTCGTTCCTTTCTCTCACCTCTCGTTCCTTTCCCTCACCTCTCGTTCCGTTCCCTCCCCTCTTGTTCCTTCCTCTTACGTCTCGTTCCTTCCTCTTACCTCTCGTTCCTTCCCCTCTCCTCTCGCTCTTTACCCTCACATCTCGTTCCTTTCTCTCACCACTCGTTCCTTTCCTCACCTGTTGTTCCTTCCTCTTCACCTCTCGTTCTTTCTTCTCACCTCTCTTTCCTTCCCTCACCTCTCGTTCCTTTCCCTCACCTCTCGTTCCGTTCCCTCACCTCTCGTTCCATCCTCTCACCTCTCGTTCCTTCCCATTACCTCTCGTTCCTTTCTCTCACCTTTCGTTCGTTTTCCTCACCTCTCACCCCTTCCCCTCACCTGTTGCTCCTTTCTCTGACCTCTCGTTCCTTTCTCTCACCTCTCGTTCCTTCCCCTCATCTCTAGTTCCTTTTCCTCAAATCCCGTTCATTTCTCTCACCTCTCGTTCCTTTCCCTCACCTCTCACCTTTTCCCCTCCCCTGTTGCTCCTTCCTCTCTCACCTCTCGTTCCTTCCTCTCACCTCTCATTCCTTCCCCTCACCTTTCGTTCCTTCCTCTCACCTCTCGATCCTTCCTCTCACTTCTCGTTCCGTCCTCTCACCTCTCGTTCCTTCCTCTCCCCTCTCGATCCTTCCCCTCACCTCTCGTTCCATCCTCTCACCTCTCGTTCCTTCCTCTCACCTCTCGTTCCTTCCTCTCACCTCTCGTTCCTTCCTCTCACCTCTCGTTCCTTCCTCTCTCACCTCTCGTTCCTTCCTCTCACCTCTCGTTCCTTCTTCTCACCTCTCGTTCCTTCCTCTCACCTCCCGTTCCTTCCTCTCTCATCTCTCGTTCCTTCCTCTCACTTCTCGTTTCTTCCTCTCACTTCTCGATCCTTCCTCTCTCATCTCTCGTTCCTTCCTCTCACCTCTCGTTCCTTCCTCTCTCACCTCTCGATCCTTCCTTTCGCCTCTCGTTCCTTTCCTTTTCTTCTCGTTTCGTCCTCTCCCTCTCTCGCTCCTTCCCCTCACCTCTCGTTCCTTCCTCTCATCTCTCTATCCTTCCTCTCACCTCTCGTTCCTGCTCTTCTCCTCTCGTTCCTTCCTCTCACCTCCCGTTCCTTCCCCTTCACTTCTCGTTCCTTCTTTTAAGCTCTCTTTCCTTCCTTTCACTTCTCGTTCCTTCCTCTCACCTCTCGTATCTTTCTCTCACCTCTCGTTCCGTTCCCTCACCTCTCATTCCTTCCCCTCTCCTCTCGTTCATTCCCTTCAACTCTCGTTCATTCCCCTCACCTCTCGTTCCTTTCTCTCACCTCTCGTTCGTTCCCCTAACCTCTCGTTCCTTCCTCTCAACTCTCGTTCCGTTCCCTCACCTCTCGTTCCTTTCCCTCACATCCCGATCCATTCTCTCACCTCTCATTCCTTTCCCTCACCTTTCAGCCCTTCCCCTCACCTGTTGTTCCTTCCTCTCACCTCTCGTTCCTTCGTCTCACCTCTCGTTCCTTCTTCATACATCTCTTTCTTTTCCCCATAACTCTCGTTCCTTCCCTTCTCTTTTCTTTCCTTCCCCTCACTTTTCGTTCCTTCCTCTCACCTCTCGTTCCTTTTTCTATCACTTCTCGATACATCCTCTCACCTCTCGTTCCTTCCCCTTACCACTCGTTTCTTTCTCTCACCTCTGGTTCCTTCCCCTCATCCCTCGTTCCTTCCTCTCACCTCTCGATCCTTCCTCTCCTCTCTTGTTCCTTCCCCTCACCTCTCGTTCCTTCCTCTCACCTCTCGATCCTTCCTCTCCTCTCTTGTTCCTTCCCCTCACCTCTCGTTCCATCCTCTCATCTCTCGTTTCTTCCTCTCACCTCTCGTTCCTTCTTCTCTCACCTCTCGTTCCTTCTTCTCACCTCTCGTTCCTTCCCCTCAATTCTCGTTCCTTCCTCTCTCACCTCTCGTTCCTTCCCATTATCTCTCGTTCCTTTCTCTCACCTCTCGTTCGTTTTCCTCACCTCTCACCCCTTCCCCTCACCTGTTGCTCCTTCCCCTCACCCCTCGTTCCTTCCTCTCACCTCTCGATCCTTCCTCTCACCTCTCGTTCCTTCCTCTCAAATCTCGTTCCTTTCTCTCAAATCTCCTTCCTTCCTCTCCCCTCTCGATCCTTCCCTTCACCTCTCGTTCCATCCTCTCACCTCTTGTTTCTTCCTCTCACTTCTCGTTCCTTTCTCTCACCCCTCGTTCCTTCCTCTCTCCTCTCGTTTCTTCTTCTGACCTCTCGTTTCTTCTTCTGACCTCTCGTTCCTTCCTCTTACCTCTCGTTCCTTCCCCTTACTTCTCGTTCCTTCCTCTCACCTCTCGTTTCTTCCTCTCACCTCTTGTTCCTTCCTCTCACTCCTCGTTCCTTTCTTTCACCTCTCGTTTCTTTCCCTAACTTCTCGTTCCTTCCTCTCACCTCTCGATCCGTCCTCTCACCTCTCGATCCTTCCTCTCACCTCTCGTTCTTTCCCCTTACTTCTCGTTCCTTCAACTTGCGTCTCGTTTCTTCACCTCATCTCTCGTTCCTTCCCCTCGTCTCTCGTTCCTTCCTCTCACCTCTCGTTCCTTCCTCTCTCACCTCTCGATCCTTCCTTTCACCTCTCGTTCCTTTCCCTTTTTTCTCGTTCCTTCCTCTCACCTCTCGTTCCTTCCCTTCACCTCGCATTCATTCCCCTCACCTCTTGTTACTTCCTCTCACTTCTCGTTCCTTCCTCTCACCTCCCGTTCCTTCCTCTCTCATCTCTCGTTCCTTCCTCTCACTTCTCGTTTCTTCCTCTCACTTCTCGATCCTTCCTCTCTCACCTCTCGTTCCTTCCTCTCACCTCTCGTTCCTTCCTCTCTCACCTCTCGATCCTTCCTTTCGCCTCTCGTTCCTTTCCTTTTCTTCTCGTTTCGTCCTCTCCCTCTCTCGCTCCTTCCCCTCACCTCTCGTTCCTTCCTCTCATCTCTCTATCCTTCCTCTCACCTCTCGTTCCTGCTCTTCTCCTCTCGTTCCTTCCTCTCACCTCCCGTTCCTTCCCCTTCACTTCTCGTTCCTTCTTTTAAGCTCTCTTTCCTTCCTTTCACTTCTCGTTCCTTCCTCTCACCTCTCGTATCTTCCTCTCACCTCTCGTTCCGTTCCCTCACCTCTCATTCCTTCCCCTCTCCTCTCGTTCCTTCCCCTCAATTCTCGTTCCTTCCTCTCTCACCTCTCGTTCCTTCCCATTATCTCTCGTTCCTTTCTCTCACCTCTCGTTCGTTTTCCTCACCTCTCACCCCTTCCCCTCACCTGTTGCTCCTTCCCCTCACCCCTCGTTCCTTCCTCTCACCTCTCGATCCTTCCTCTCACCTCTCGTTCCTTCCTCTCAAATCTCGTTCCTTTCTCTCAAATCTCCTTCCTTCCTCTCCCCTCTCGATCCTTCCCCTCACCTCTCGTTCCATCCTCTCACATCTTGTTTCTTCCTCTCACTTCTCGTTCCTTTCTCTCACCCCTCGTTCCTTCCTCTCTCCTCTCGTTTCTTCTTCTGACCTCTCGTTCCTTCCTCTTACCTCTCGTTCCTTCCCCTTACTTCTCGTTCCTTCCTCTCACCTCTCGTTTCTTCCTCTCACCTCTTGTTCCTTCCTCTCACTCCTCGTTCCTTTCTTTCACCTCTCGTTTCTTTCCCTAACTTCTCGTTCCTTCCTCTCACCTCTCGATCCGTCCTCTCACCTCTCGATCCTTCCTCTCACCTCTCGTTCTTTCCCCTTACTTCTCGTTCCTTCAACTTGCGTCTCGTTTCTTCACCTCATCTCTCGTTCCTTCCCCTCGTCTCTCGTTCCTTCCTCTCACCTCTCGTTCCTTCCTCTCTCACCTCTCGATCCTTCCTTTCACCTCTCGTTCCTTTCCCTTTTTTCTCGTTCCTTCCTCTCACCTCTCGTTCCTTCCCTTCACCTCGCATTCATTCCCCTCACCTCTTGTTACTTCCTCTCACTTCTCGTTTCGTCCTCTCCCCTCTCGTTCCTTCCCCTCACCTCTCGTTCCTTCCCTCACCTCTCATTCCTTTCTCTTCACGTTCCTTCCTCTCATCTCTCTATCCTTCCTCTCACCTCTCTTTCCTTCTCTTCTCCTCTCGTTCCTTCCCCTAACCTCTTGTTCCTTCCTCTCACCTGTCGTTCCTTCCTCTCACATCTCGTTCCTTCCCCTCACCCCTCGTTCCTTTCTCTCACCTCTCGTTCCTTTCCCTCAACTCTCGTTCCGTTCCCTCCTCTCTTGTTCCTTCCTCTCACGTCTCGTTCCTTCCTCTTATTTCTCGTTCCTTCCCCTCTCCTCTCGTTCTTTACCCTCACATCCCGTTCCTTTCTCTCACCTCTCGTTCTTTCTCTTACCTCTCGTTCCTTCTCCTCACCTGTTGTTCCTTCCTCTTCACCTCACTTTCTTTCCTCTCACCTCTCTTTCCTTCCCTCACCTCTCGTTCCTTTCCCTTACCTCTCGTTCCGTTCCCTCACCTCTCGTTCCTTTTCCTCACATCCCGTTCATTTCTCTTACCTCTCGTTCCTTTCCCTCACCTCTCACCTTTTCCCCTTACCTGTTGCTCCTTCCTCTCACCTCTCGTTCCATCGTCTTACCTCTCGTTCCTTCTTCATAAATCTCGTTCTTTCCCGCTCACCTCTCGTTCCTTTCTTTCACTTCTCGTTCCGTCCCCTCACTTTTCGTTCCTTCCCCTCACTTTTCGTTCCTTCCTCTCTCACATCTTGATCCTTCCTCTCTTACCTCTCGTTTCTTCCTCTCACCTCTCGTTTTTTCCTCTCATCTCTCCTTCCTTCCTCTCACCTCTCGATCCTTCCTCTCACCTCTCGTTCCTTCCTCTCACCTCTCGTTTTTTCCTCTCATCTCTCCTTCCTTCCTCTCACCTCTCGGTCCTTCCTCTCACCTCTCGTTCCTTCCTCTCACCTCTCGTTTCTTCCTCTCACCTCTCGATCCTTCCTCTCACTTCTCGCTCCTTCCTCTCACCTCTCGTTCCTTCCTCTCACCTCTCGATCCTTCCTCTCACCTCTTGTTACTTCCTCTCACTTCTCGTTTCGTCCTCTTCCCTCTGGTTCCTGCCCCTCACCTCTCGTTCCTTCCCTCACCTCTCATTCCTTTCTCTCTCTTCACGTTCCTTCCTCTCATCTCTCTATCCTTCCTCTCACCTCTCGTTCATTATCTTCTCTTCTCGTTCCTTCCTTTCAGCTGTCGTTCCTTCCTCTCACCTCCCGTTCCTTCCCCTTCACTTCTCGTTCCTTCTTTTAAACTCTCATTCCTTCCTCTCACCTCTCGTTCCTTCCCCTAACCTCTTGTTCCTTCCTCTCACCTGTCGTTCCTTCCTCTCACATCTCGTTCCTTCCCCTCACCCCTCGTTCCTTCCCCTAACCTCTCGTTCCTTTCTCTCACCTCTTGTTCCTTTCCCTCACCTCTCGTTCCGTTCCCTCACCTCTTGTTCCTTCCTCTCACGTCTCGTTCCTTCCTCTCACCTCTCGTTCCTTCCCCTCTCCTTTCGTTCTTTTTCCCTCATATCCCGTTCCTTTCTCTCACCTCTCGTTCCTTTCCCTCACCTATCACCCCTTCGCCCTCACCTGTTGTTCCTTCCTCTTCACCTCTCGTTCTTTCTTCTCACCTCTCTTTCCTTCCCTCACCTCTCGTTCCTTTCCCTCACCTCTCGTTCCGTTCTCTCACCTCTCGTTCCTTCCTCTCACCTCTCGTTACTTCCCATTACCTCTCGTTCCTTTCTCTCACCTCTCGTTCCTTTTCCTCACCTCTCACCCCTTCCCCTCACCTGTTGCTCCTTTCTCTCACCTCTCGTTCCTTTCTCTCACCTCTCGTTCCTTCCCCTCACTTCTAGTTCCTTTTCTTCACATCCCGTTCCTTTCTCTCACCTCTCGTTCCTTTCCCTCACCTCTCACCTTTTCCCCTCACCTGTTGCTCCTTCCTCTCACTTCTCGTTCCTTCGTCTCACCTCTCGTTCCTTCTTCATAAATCTCGTTCCTTCCCGCTCACCTCCCGTTCCTTCCTTTCACTTCTCGTTCCGTCCCCTCACTTTTGGTTCTTTCCCCGCACTTTTCGTTCCTTCCTCTCTCACCTCTCGTTTCTTCCTCCCACCTCTCGTTCCTTCCTCTCACCTCTCGTTCCTTTTTCATATATCTCGTTCCTTTTTCTCACCTCTCGTTCCTTCTTCATATATCTCGTTCCTTCCTCTCACTTCTCGTTCCTTCCTCTCATCTCTTGTTCCTTTCTCTCACTTCTCGTTCCTTCCTCTCTCACCTCTCGTTCCTTCCTGTCACCTCTCGTTCCTTCTTCATATATCTCGTTCCATCATCTCACCTCTCGTTCCTTCTTCATATATCTCGTTCCATCATCTCACCTCTCGTTCCTTCCCTTTCACCTCTTGAACCTTTTTCCACTTTTCGTTCCTTTTCCTCACTTCTCGTTCCTTCCCCTCATCTCTCGATCCTCCCTGTCATCTCTCGTTCCTTCCCCTCACCTCTCGTTCCTTCTCCCTCACCTCTCATTCCTTCCTCTCACCTTTCAGTCCATCCTCTCACTTTTCATTATGTCCTCTCATCTCTCGTTCCTTGCCCTTACCTTACGTTCCTTTCCCTATTCAACCGTTCCTTCCACTCATATCTCGTTCCTTTCCCTAACTTCTCGGTACTTCCACTCACCTCTTGTTCCTTTCTCTCACCTCTCGTTCCTTCCCCCTCACCTCTCATTCCTTCCTCTCACCTCTCGTTCCTTCCCCCTCACCTCTCATTCCTTCCTCTCACCTCTCGTTCCTTCTCCTCACGTCTCTTTCCTTCCTCTCACTTCTCGTTCCGACCCCTCACCTCACTTAACTTCCCTTCACCTCTCGTTCATTCCCCTCACTTCTTGTTCCTTCCTCTCCCCTCTCGTTCCTTCCTCTTACCTCTTGTTCCGTCCTCTTACCTCTCGTTCATTCCCCTCACTTCTCTTTCCTTCCCTTCACCTCTCGTTCTTTGCCCTCACCTCTCGTTCCTTTCTCTCACCTCTCGTTCCTTCCTCTCACCTCTCTCTCCTTCCTCTCACGTCTCGTTCCTTCTCCCCCTCTCGTTCCTTCTCCCCCTCTCGTTCCTTACTTTCAGCTCTCGTTCCTTCCACTCATTTTTCGTTCCTACCAGTCATCTCTCGTTCCTACCTCTCACCGCTCGTTCCTTCTTTTAACCTGTCGTATCTTCCTTTCAGCTGTTGTTCTTTCCTCTCACCTCCCGTTCCTTCCCCCTCACTTCTCGTTCCTTCTTTTAACCTCTCGTTCCTTCCTCTCTACTCTCGTTCCACCTTCTCACCTCTCGATCTTTCCGCTTCTCTCTCGTTCCTTCCCCTCATCTCTTGATCCTTCCTCTCCCATCTCATTCCTTCCTCTTATCTCTCGATCCTTCCTCTTACCTCTCGTTCCTTCCTCTCACCTATCGTTCTTTACCCTCACCTCCCGTTCCATCCACCTCACTTCTCGTTCCTTCTTTTAACCTCTCGTTCCTTCGTCTCAGCTGTCGTTCCTTTCTGTCACCTCTTGTTTCTGCCCCCTCACATCTCTTTCTTTCCCGTCACCTCTTATTCCTTCCCCTCTTTTCCCGTTCCTTCCCCCTCACCTCTCGTTTCTTCCCCTTACTTTTCAGTTCTTCTCTTCACCTCTCGGTCCTTACCCTCACCTCTCGTTCCTTACCCTAATCTATCGTTCCTTCCTCTCACATCTCGTTATTTCCTCTCACCTCGCATTCCTTCCTCTCACCCCTCGTTCCTTCCTCTTTCCTCTCGTTCCTTCCTCTCACCTCTCGTTCCTTCCTCTCATCTCGCGTTCCTTCCTCTCACCTCTCGTTTCTTCCTTTCATCTCTCGCTTCTTCCACTCACCTCTCGTTCCTTCCTCTCACCTCTCGTTCCTTCCTCTCACCTCTCGGTACTTCCTCTCATCTCTCGCTCCTTCCACTCACCTCTCGTTCCTTCCCCTCACCTCTCTTTCCTTTCCCCTATTCTCCAGTTCCTTCCCTTCACTTCTCGTTCCTTCCTCTCAGCTGTCGTTCCTTCCTCTTACTTTTCGTTAATTCCTCTCATCTCTCGTTCCTTGCACTTACCTCTCGTTCCTTTCACTAACCTCCCGTTCTTTCCCCTCACCTCTCGTTCATTCTTCTCACCTCTCGTTCCTTCCCCTAACTTTTCGTTCCTTCTTTTATCCTTTTGTTTCTTCCTCTCATTTCTCGTTTCTTCTCCTCACTTCTTGTTCCTTTCTCTCACTTCTCGTGCCTCTTTTAACCTTTCGTTCCTTCATCTCAGCTGTTGTCCCATCCTCTCACCTTTCGTTCCTTTACCTAACCTCTCGTTTCTTCCTCTCAGCTGTCGTTTCTTCCTCTCACCTTTCGTTCCTTTACCTAACCTCTCGTTTCTTCCTCTCACCTCCCGTTCTTTTCCCTGACCACTCGTTCATTTTCTCACCTCTCGTTCTTTCCTTTCATTTCTCGTTCTTTCCTTTGACCTATGGTTTCTTCCCCCTCACCTTTCGTTCCTTACTCCTCACTTCTCGTTCCTTCTTTTATCATCTCGTTCTTTCCTCTTACCTCTTGCTCCTTCCCCCTCACCTGTCGTTCCTTCCTCTCACCAAACGTTCCTTCTCATCACTTCTCATTCCTTCTTCTAACCTCTCGTTTCTTCCCCTCACTTGTCGTTCCTTCCCCTCACCTGTCGTTCCTTCCTCTCACCTCTCGATCCTTCCTCTCACCTCTCGTTCCGTCCTCTCATCTCTCGTTCCTTCCCCTCATCTCTCGTTCCTTCCTCTCACCGCTTCATCCTTCCCCTCACTTCTCGTCCCTACCTATCAACTCTCATTTGTTTCTCTCACCTCTCGTTTCCTCCTCTTACCTCTCGTACATTCTTCTCACCTCTCGTTCGTCCCTCTCCTCGTTTTTTCCTTTAACCTTTCGTTTCTTCCTCTTACCAGTCTTTCTTTCCCCTCACCTTTCGTTCCTTCCCCTTATCTCTCATTCTTTCCTCTCACCTATCGTTCCATTCCCTCACCTCTCGTTCATTCCCCTCACCCCTTGTTTCTTCCTCTCAACTCTCGTTCTTTCCTCTCACCTCTCGTTCCTTCCTCTTAACTCTCGTTCTTTCCCCTCACTACTCGTTCCTTTCCTTTACTTCTCGTTCCATCCTTTCATATCTCGTTCCTTGCCCTCATCTCTCGTTCCTTTCTCTTACCTCTCGTTCCTTACCGTCATATCTCTTTCCTTCCTCTTACTTCTCGTTCTTTCCCCTCACCTCTCGTTCGTTCATCTTACCTCTCGATCCTTCCTGTCACCTCTCCTTCCTTCCTTCCCCTCATCTCTCGTTCCACACTCTCATCTCTCGTTCCTTCGCCTCAACTCTCGTACCTTCCCTTCACCTCTCGTTCCTTCCCCTTATCTAGTTCATTCTACTCACCTCTCGTTCCTTCCCCCTTATCTCTCGTTCATTCCCCTCATCTCTCGTTCCATCCTACCATACGTCGTTCCTTCCTCTAATCTCTCGTTCCTTGCTCTCACCTCGTTCGTTCCTCTCACTTCTCGTTCCTTCCCCTCACCTCTCGTCCTTCCTTTCGCATCTCGTTCCTTCCCCTCATTTCTCCTTCCTTTCTCTCACCTCTCGTTCCTCTCTCTCACCTCTAGGTTCCGTCCTGTCTACTCTCATTCCTTCTCATCTTTCGTTTCATCCTGTCACCTTTTATTAGTTCCTATCTCCTCTTGTTCGTTCCTATCACCTCTCGTTCCTTCCCCTCACCTCTCGTCCTTTCCTCTACTCTGGAAACTCACCTCAATTTCCTTCCCTTCATCTCTCGTTCCATCCCTTCATCTCTCGTTCTTTCCTCTCTCCTCTCTTCCCTTCCTCTCACATCTCGTTTCTTCCCCCTTACCTCTCGACCATTTCTCTCACCTCTCTTTTCTTCCCCTTTTCTCTCTTTCCTTCGCCTCACCTCTCGTTCCATCCTCACATCTCCCGTTCCTTCCTTTCACCTCTCCTTTATTCCTCTCATCTCTCGTTCCTTCCTCCCATCTTTCGTGCCTTCCTCTTACCTCTCGTTCCTTCCTGTTACCTCTCGTTCCACCCTCTCACCTCTCGTTTCTTCCTTTCAACTCTCGTTCTTTCCCCTCATCTCTCGTTCCTTCCCCTCATCTCTCGTTCCTACCTCTCACCTTTTGTTCCTTCTCCTCACCTCCCGTCACCTCGCGTCCTTTCCCCTTACCTCTCGTTCCTCTTTCTCATACTCTCGTTCCGTCCTCTCTACTCTCGATTCTTCTCCTCATCTTTCGTTCCATCCTCTCACCTCTTGTTCGTCTTTATCACCTTTCGTTCCTTCCTCTCACCTCTCCATCCATCTCCTCATCTCTTATTCCTTCCCTCTCAACTCTCGTTCCTTCCTTGATCTTACGTTCCGTTCCCTCACCTCTCATTCATTCCTCTCACCTCTCCTTCGTTCCCCTCACCTCTCGTTCTTTCCTCTCACTTCTCGTTCCTTCCCCTCACGTATCGTTTCTTCCTCTTACCACTCGTTCCTTCCTCTAACCTCTACTTCCTTCCCCTCATCTCTCGTTCCTTCCCCTCATCTATCGTTCCTTCCCTCATCTATCGTTCCTTCCTCTCATCTATCGCTCCTTCCTCTCATCTCTCGTTCCTTCCCCACTTCTCTCGTTCCTTGTCCTCACCTTTCGTTCCTTCTCCTCACCTCCCGTTCCTTTTCACCTCTCGTTCCGTCTCCTCACTTCTCGTTCCGTCCCCTCACCTCTCCTCCCTTCCCTTCATCTCTAGTTCCTTCATCTTTTCTTTCGTTCCTACCTCCTACCTTTATTTCTTCCTCTCGCCTCTCGTTCATTCCTCTTACATTCCTTCCATCTTTTCACCTTTCGTTCCTTCCTCTAATTGTTCGTTCGTTCCTCTCATCACTCATTCTATTCTTTTGTCTCTCACCTGTTTCTCATTTTTATATTCATACTTTTCTCTCAAGTTTACTTCTTATCTTTCATTCTCGTTAATTATTTCTCCTTTCTCTCATTATTTTCTCCTCTTCCCTCTCATTCTTTCTTCGACCATTGCTGTTTCTTGTCTCTCATTTCTACCTCTCATCTCTCACGTCAACCGCTCATCTCTCGTTCTTAATGAGAGAATGTTTATTAATTCACTATTCTCATTCCTCTCATTTTTCCTCTTTTATTTCATTGATACCTTCCCATTTCTTTCTCTTTTCCTGCATTTATTATTTGTTCATTAATTCCTTTCCATTCCTGTCTATCTCCTCTCATTCCTGCCTTTTCTTGCCGTTCGTGCGTCTACCTTCATATTCCTGCTTTTACATTCCCATTTCCGTATCTTTATTCCCTTTCCTACGTCTCATTTCCAATTTATTTTCATTTCACTCTTCCCATTCTTGGCTCACTCTCCCAATTCTTTCCTCTCTCCATATTCTTTGCTTCGTTCTCTCCCCTATTACGGCCTCTCTTTCCATTCCTGCCTCGCTTTCTATTTCTGTTTGTCTCCCTATTTCCAATGTTCTCTTCCCATTTCTTCTGTCCCTATCTGTCTATTCTTGTTCCTCTCTTCCTGATCGTGTTTATCAATTCTTATTCCTCCCTCCTGCCTTCATTTCATACCTCTCATTGCTGGTTATTTCTTGCTATTTATGCCTCTTTTACCATTCCTATTTCTCTCCACCTATTTTATCCTCTCTCATCTCGTTCACACCTGTCTCTCTCTTTCCATTTCAACTTTTTTCTTCCAATTCTCAACTTTTTTCAATTCCTACTATTCCCTCTTCATATTTCTACGTTTCTAATTATTTCTGCTCCTCTCTTCCCATAATTCCTGCATCTCTCTTCTCATTATTCCTGCCTCTCTCTCTCTCTCTCTCTCTCTCTCTCTCTCTCTCTCTCTCTCTCTCTCTCTCTCTCTCTCTCTCTCTCTCTCTCTCTCTCTCTCTCTCTCTTCTCTTTTGCCCATTTTTCTTAATTGTTACCTTTCTTGTATCTATCCTTCCATTTCAGCTGCCCTTTTTTTCAATTATGCATCTCTTCTCATTTCTCCTCTTCTCATTTCTGCGTTTCTCTCTCTTCCCTTTTTCTATCTCCCACTTCCAATTGGTACCTTTCATTTCCCGTTCCTCTCTCTCACTTCTCATTCCTTCCTCTCCCTTCCTAATCCTTCCTGTTTTGACCATTACATACTCTCTCTTCTTTTTCATGTCTCCTATACATTCGTATCTCTCTCCTATCTTTCGTAGCACTCTTTTTCTCATTCTTGATTCTCTTTTAATATTCTTGCCTCTCTCTCTCTCTCTCTCTCTCTCTCTCTCTCTCTCTCTCTCTCTCTCTCTCTCTCTCTCTCTCTCTCTCTCTCTCTCTCTCTCTCTCTCTCTCTCTTTATTCTTTCCTCACATTCCCCATTCTTCTCTCATCTCCCTATTTCTGCTTCTCTTCTAATTCCTACCTCTCACTTTCTATTCTTGCCTTTCATTTACCTTTCCTGCTTCTTGCTGTTCATTCTTTCTTCTCTGATCCTAATCCTTCCTCTTCTCTCATCCTAATCCTTCCTCTTCTCTTATCCTAATCCTGTCTCTTATCTCATCCTAATCCTGCCGCTTCTCTCATCCTAATCCTGTCTCTTATCTCATCCTAATCCTGTCTCTTCTCTCATCCTAATCCTGTCTCTTCTCTCATCATAATCCTTCCTCTTCTCTCATCCTAATCCTGTCTTTTTCTTCTCATTTCTCTCTTTTTTCCATTTCCGCATCTCTTTTCATATTGCCATCTCTCTTTTACCATATCTTCCTTTTCATTTCTATCCTATTTTATCAGATTTCATCCAGATCCTGACTTTGTTTCCATTCCAGAATTTCTCTTCCAATTTTTGTTCTTCTCTTCCCTTTCCTGCAACTCTCTTTCCCATTCATTCCGCTCTCTTCCCATTCCTATTTCATTCTTCGTATTCCTACCATTATCTTTCCATTCCAGCCTCTCTTTTCCCATTATTGCTTCCTCTCTATTCCTGCCTCTCCTAATTTCAGTTGACTTTGCATCCCATTTCTGCTTTTTTTTACGTCCTATTGCTATCTTTCTCTTTCTGTTTCAGACTTTCTCTTCCAATTCTTGCCTCTCCTCTCCCATTTACTGCCTCTCGCTTCCCATTCTAACTTCTTACTACTTATTACAGCCTCTTTCTCTCAGTTCCTGCTTCTCTTCCAATTTTTCCTTTGAGCTCCTCCATTCCTATCTCATTTCTCTCATTCCTGTTTCTCGTTTTTTTTTCATGCCTCTCATTTCCCATTCTTTCACCTCTCTTCTTCTTCCTCCTGTTCGTGCTTCTCTTCCTAGTCCTACCTCCTCCATCTCATTCCTACCTATCTCTTTCCATTCCAACGTCACTCTTTCTATTCCTCTCTCTATTTTCTCTTTTCTGTCCCCTTTTTTTCCTCATAATGTAGTTCCCATTTTCCGTTTTTCATTCCACTCACCCTATTCCTGCATTTCTCTTTCCATTCCTATTCCTCTTGCCCCTATTTCATCCTCGCATTTCTCATTCGTATTTCACTCGTTTCATTTGTACCCCTTCTCTTTACCCATTTCCTATCTCTCTCTCTCTACCCATTTCTAAAACGCTACTTCTATTTCCGTCTATTTTTTCCGAATTTCTATTTTTCTCCTTCCTTCTCATTTCTATCTCTCCGTACATTCTTTTCTCACCCTTCTCATTATTCCTGCCTCTCTCTTCTCATTATTCTTACCTTTCTCGTCCAATTTTTTTCTGCCTCTTTCTCATCTCATTATTTTTCTTCTTTTTTCTCATTGTTCCTTTCTCCATTCTTCTCATGCTTTCCTCTTCTTGATATTCCGGCTTTCCTGTTTTCATTATTCGTGCCTCTCATTTCCCATTATTCCTGCTTCTCTATTCGCATTATTCCTGCCTCTCTATTCTCATGATTCCTGTCTCACTATTCTCATTCCTGTCTCACTATTCTGATATTCCTGTCTCATTATTCTCATTATTCCTGTTCACTATTCTCATTATTTGTGCTTCTTTCTTCTCATTATTCCGGCTTCTCTCTTCCCATTATTCCGGCTTCTCTCTTCCCATTATTCCGGCTTCTCTCTTCCCATTATTCCGGCTTCTCTCTTCTCAGTATTCCTCTCTTTCTCTTTTCATTATTCCTGATTCTATCTTCTAATTATTCAAGCTTCTCTTTTCTCGTTATTCCTGCTTTTATTCTCCCTTCTCTTTATTCCTACCTCTCTCTCTTTTCATTATTCTTGCCTCTCTTTTCTCATTATTTCTGCTTCTCTCTTCTCATTATTCCTGCTTCTCTTCTCTCTTTTCACTATTCCAGCCTCTTTCTTGTCATTACTCCGACTTCTCTCTTCTCATTATTCCGTCTTCGCTCTTTTCATTATTCCTACTTTTCTCTTCTCATTTTTCCTGCCTTTCTCATCTCATAATTCCTGTTTCTATCATCTCATTATTCCTGCTTCTCTCCTCTCATTATTTCGGCCCCTCTTCTCTCATTATTCCTGCCTCTCTCTTTTCATTATTCCTGCCCCTCTTTTCTCATTATTTCTTTCTCTCTCTCTCTTCTCATTATTCTTGGCTCTCTCTTCTCAATATTCCTCATCTCTTTTCTCAATATTCCAGTCTCTCTCTCTCTTTTCTCATTAATCGTGTCTCTCTCTTCACATTATTCCTGCATCTCTCTTATCATTATTCTTGCCTCTTATTTCCCATTATTCCTGCTTCTCTCTTCTCATCATTCGTGATTTTCTCAAATAAATTTTCCGGCTTCTCACTTCTCATTATTACTCTCTCTCTCTCTCTTCTATCTATTCCAGCTTCGATCACCCTTATTATTCGTGCTTCTCTTTTCTCATTACTTCTTCCTCTCTCTTCTCACTATTCCTTCCTTTCTATTCTCATTATTCCTGCCTCTCTTATCATTATTCGTGCCTCTCTCTTATCAGTATTCCTGATTCTCTGCTTCTCTCTTCTCATTCTCCCCTGTTTCTCTCTTCTCATTGTTCTTCTCTCTCTTTTTATTATTCCTACTTCTTTCTTTTCAATATTCCGACTACTCTCTTCTACTTATTCTTTTCTCTCACGTCTCATTATTCCTGCCTCTATATTCCTGCTTCTCTCTTCAACTCATTCTTGCTTCTCTATTCTCATTATCCCTTCATCTCTCATTTTTTCTGGCCCTCTATTATCATTATTCCTGCTTATCTCTTCTCATTATTTCTGCTTCTCTCTCTCTTCATTATTCCTGCTTCTCTCATTACTCCTTCCTCTCATTATTCCTGTTTCTCTCTTCTCATTATTTCTGTCTTTCTTTTCTCATTATTCTTGCCTTTCATTTCTCATTATTCCTGTTTCTCTCTTCTCATTATTCCAGTTTCTCTCTTCTCGTTATTCCTATTTCTCTCTTCTCATTATTCCTGTTTCTCTCTTCTCACTGATCGTGCTTTCCTCTTCTCAATATTCCGGCTTCTCTCTTCTCATTATTCCATCTTTTCTCATCTCATTATTCCTGCCTATCTTCTATCATTTTTCCTTCCTCTCTTTTCACATTATTCCTTCTCTCTCTTCACATTATTCTTGCCTCTCTCTTCTCATTATTCTTCGCTCTCTTTTCTAATTATTCCAGACTTTCTCTTCCCCTTATTCCTTCTTCTCTCTTCTCATTATTCTTGCTCCTCTCATCTCATTATATCTGTCTCTCTATTCTCATTCTTTCTGCTTCTCTTTTCATTATTTCCTTCTCTATCTTCTCATTATTTCTTTCTCTATCTTCTCATTATTTCTTTCTCTATCTTCTCATTATTCTTGCTTCTCTCTTGTCTTTATATCTTTCTCTCTCTCCTCTCATTGTTCCTGCCCCTCTCTCTCATTATTCTCGTCTCTTTCTTCCCATTATTCTGTCTTTCTCTTCACATTATTCCTGCTACTCATTATTCACATTATTTCCCTGCTTCACATTATTTCTTTTCTCAGTTTTCCAGCGTCTCATTTCAGATGCTTTCCTTTCTGACTTCTGCTTCTTTCTCTTTTCATTCATGGTTCTCTCTTTCCATTCCTGTCTCTTCCATCTCTCTATTTCCTTCCTCCATCTGTTTCCTTCCTCCTACGCTTGTTTAATTCCTTTTAACACATGTTTCATTTCCTCCAACACATGTTTCATTTCCTCCGACGCATGTTTCATTCCTTCAACACATGTTTCATTTCCTCCAACGCATGTTTCATTCCTCCAACGCATGTTTCATTTCCTCCAACGCATGTTTCATTTCCTCCAAAGCATGTTTCTTTCCTACAAAGCATGTTTCATTCCTCTAAATCATGTTTAATTCCTCCAAAAGCATGTTTTATTCCTCCAAAGCCTGTTTCTTTCCTACAAAGCATGTTTCATTCCTACAAATCATGTTTAATCCCTCCAAAGCATGTTTCTTTCCTCTAAAGCATGTTTCTTGCCTCCGAAGCATGTTTCTTTCCTACAAATCATGTTTAATTCCTCCAAAGCATGTTTCATTCCTCCAAATCATGTTTAATTCCTCCAAAAGCATGTTTTATTCCTCCAAAGCCTGTTTCTTTCATACAAATCATGTTAATTCCTCCAAAGCCTGTTTCTTTCATACAAATCATGTTAATTCCTCCAAATCATGTTTCATACCTCCAAAACATGTTTCATTCCTCCAATGCATGTTTCATTCCTCCAAAGCATGTTTCATACCCCCAAAGCATGTTTCATTCCTCCAAAGCATGTTTCATTCCTCCAAAGCATGTTTAATTTCTCCAAAGCATGTTTAATTTCTCCAAAGCATGTTTAATTCCTCCAAAGCATGTTTCATTCCTCCAAAGCATGTTTAATTTCTCCAAAGCATGTTTCATTCCTCCAAAGCATGTTTAATTTCTCCAAAGCATGTTTAATTTCTCCAAAGCATGTTTAATTCCTCCAAAGCATGTTTCATTCCTCCAAAGCATGTTTAATTTCTCCAAAGCATGTTTCATTTCTCCAGATCATGTTTCATTCCTCCAAAGCATGTTTCACTTCTCCAAAGCATGTTTCACTTCTCCAAAGCATGTTTCACACCTCCAAAGCATGTTTAATCCCCCCAAAGCATGTTTAATTTCTCCAAAGCATGTTTAATTCCCCCAAAGCATTTTTTATACCTCCAACGCATGTTTCATTCCTCTAGATCATGTTTCATTCCTCCAAAGCATGTTTCATACCTCCAAAACATGTTTCATTCCTCCAATGCATGTTTCATTCCTCCAAAGCATGTTTCATACCCCCAAAGCATGTTTCACTTCTCCAAAGCATGTTTCATACCTCCAAAGCATGTTTAATCCCTGCAAAGCATGTTTAATCCCTCCAAAGCATGTTTAATCCCTCCAAAGCATGTTTAATCCCTCTAAAGCATGTTTAATCCCTCCAAAGCATGTTTAATCCCTCTAAAGCATGTTTAATCCCTCCAAAGCATGTTCCCTTTCTCCGACGCATTTTCGTTCCTTCAGCGTTTGTTTACTCCAAAGCATTTTTAATCTTACTCATGTTTCCTGCCTCCAATGCATGCTTTCTTCCTCCCACGCATGTTTCATTCCTCCTTCCTTCTTTTCCCTTCTTCGTTCCCTCAGTTACCTCCTTCCTCGTCCTATGTTCCCTTGCTCGTTCATCCAGTCCAATTCCTCCTTCCCTCTGTTCCCTTCTCTTTCCATCTGTTTCCTTCTCTCTCTCCCGTATACTTCGCCATTATCACCATTCACTTTCTCCTTCCCACTTAATTTGTCCTCCTCCCTCTGTCCCCTTTCTTCAATTCCCTTCCTACTTCTCTCTGTATAGTCCCTAATTCTCACTGTTCTCTTCCTCCTTTCCTGCTTATCCTTACTCCTCTCTTCAGTCCCCTTCCATCCCTATGGTAACATTATCTTTCCAATATTTCCTTTCTTTATTTCTATTCCTCGTCATCTCTGATCCCTTTCTCCTTTACTGTCTTCCCTTCTTCCTTCTCTCCGTCCGTTTCCTCTTTTCCTCTGTTCCATTCCTCCTTCCTCTCTTTTATAGTCTTTCTATATTCCTCGGCTACCTACGTCTTTCCCTCTGCTCCTTTCCTTCTTTACTCTTTTCTGTTCCTCCCTTCTTCTGTTCATTTCCTCTTTTCTTCTGAACACTTCTTCCTTCCCTCCGCTGTTACTTTATTCCTTTTTTATATTCTCTTCCTTCTCGAACCTATGTCCTTCCTAATTCCCACCTTCCTTCACCCTGTTTCCTTCCTCCTTCCCTTTGTTCTCTTCCTCCTTCCTTCTGTTCCCTCTTTTCTTCTTCTTCTGCTTCCTTCTCCTCTTTCTCTGTTATATTTTCCCTTTCTTCTGTTCCCTTCCTCCTCCTGTATATTCCCTTCCCTTATTCCCTCTGTTCCTGTACTCTTTTCTTCTGTTGCGTTTCTTCCTCCCTCCCTCTGTTCCTTTCCACTTTTCCCTCTGTTTCTTTCTACTCCCTTCCTCTGTGTCCTTTTTCCTTCCATTTGTTGACTTTCTCCTTCTTCTGTTACCTTCCTCCTTCTCTTTTTTTCCATTCACATTTGTATTACTATTTACTATTCACTTCCTCTTTCTTTCTGTTACCTTTCTCCATTCTCCTGTTTCCTTCCTTCTTCTCTGTTGCCTTTCTCCCTTCCATTTATTCTTTCCTCCGTTCCCTCTGTTTCCTTCATTCTTCAATTGTTTTTTCCTCCTTTCTTCGGCTCTCTTCCTCCTATCATTTATTTCCATTGCTGCTTCAGTTTGTTTCCTTACTCCTTCTTTTCCTTCTTACCTCTATCCAATTCCTCCTTCCTTATTTTTCTCTCCTCATTACTTCCCTATTCGTACTCCTTCCTACCCCCCTTTCTTGTCTTTCTCTTTCCCTCTCTTCCCTTTCTCCTTCTCTCAGTTACCTTCCCCCCATTGCTTATATTCCCCTTCCTCGTTCCCTCTTCCTTTTCCTCCTTCACTTTGTTCCTTTTTTTTCCTGTACATCAATCCGTCTTCCTTCTGTTTCCTTCCTTTTTACTTCTGTATATTTCCTCCTTCCCTCTTTGCCCATCTTTGATCTCATTTATTTCATTTATTGGGGTGGTTTGTAGAGCGACGGTCTCGCTTCATGCAGGTCGGCGTTCAATCCCCGACCGTCCAAGTGGTTGGGCACCATTCCTTCCCTTCCATCCCCCGTCCCATCCCAAATCCTTATCCTGACCCCTTCCAAGTGCTATATTGTGATAATTGATTGGTGCTTTCTCCTGATAGTTTCCTTTCCTTCTATCTTTTTCCTTCATTCTTTTCCCGTGTTTTAATTGCTCGTTCTCTCCCTATTCGCTTCATAATTCCCTGTTTGTATCCTCCTCTCTATTTCTTTCTTTCTTCCCTTATTTCCTTTCTCCTTCCCTCTGTATTCTTTCTTCTTCCCTTTATTACTTCCCTCCTTCCCCTCTGTTTCCTTCCTTCTCCCATCTTTATAGTTCCTCTAACCCTACGTTTCCTTCACTCTGCCTTCTTTTTTCTTACCTTTCTCCGCTCTGTTATCTTATTCCATTTATATATTTTCTCTGTTTCTCTAGTCCTTACTTTATTTTCTTCCGCCTTTACTCTCTTCCATCTTTTCTTTCATCTGCTCCCTTACCTCTGTTTCTTTACTCCTTTCCTCTGTTTCCTTAATTCTATCATATTCCCTTTCTACTTCTCTTTTTTCTTCCTTCTCACCTTCGTTACCTTCTTTCTGCATTCTTTTCCCTCTTCCTCTCCTGTTCCATTTCTCTTCCCTGTAGGTGCTTTCATCATCCATATGTTCCCTTCCTCTTTCCCCTATGTTCCTTTTCCTCTTCTATTCTCATTCTGGGCCATTCCTCCTTCTCACCGTTACCTTTGTTCTTTTCCTTTGCTTTATTCCCCTTGTTCCTGTTCCATTCTTCTAATAATTTCCTTACCTGTTTTGCTTTTCCTCGATTCCCTTCCTCATTCCCTCTTTCTCTTCCTCATTCCCTCTGTTACGTTCCACCTGCCCTCTGTTACGTTTCTCTTTTACCCTGTTTCGTTCCTCTATCATCTGTTGCCTTCCTTCTTTCGTCTAGAACTTTCATCCTTCTTTCTGTTCTTTTTCGTATTGCCTCTGTTCTTGTTTGTTTACTTGTGTCCCTTTTTTCTTTCATCTGTTTCCTTACTACTATATTCTATTCTATCCCCCTTCCACTTTCCCTTTGTTTCTTCTTGCTTCCTTTCTTTTGCCTTCTTCCTTCCTTCTGTTCCCTTTCTCTATCAATCTTTTTTCTTTTTCCTTTGTTATTCCCTCTTTTTCTTTCTCTTCCCATCTATTTACTTCCTATTTAATATTGATGCCTTACTCCTTCCTACTTTTTCTTTCCTGTTTCCTTTGTTCACTTCGTCCTTTCCTCTGTTCCCCTCTTTCGTCCCTCTTTTATCTGCCTCCTTTTCTCTGTTATTCTCCTTCTATCTGATCCCTTCCTTCTCTCCTCTTTTTTCTTTGTTATTACCTCTTTCTCTTTCTCCTTTCCACTGTTTCCTTCCTACCTAACACTGTTACCTTCTTGCTTTCCTTTCCTATTTCCCTCTGTTCAATTTCTCCTTCCCCCTGTTACCTTTCTTTTCCCTGTTCCTTCCTTTCTCTCTGTTACCTTCCTTCTCTCTTCTGTTCCACTTTCTTCTACCCTCTGCTTCCTTTCTTATTCTCTCTGTTCTCTTCCTCCTTCCCCCTGTTCTTTTCCGCCTTCCCTCTGTTATCTTTCTGTTTACCTCTGTCCCATTCCTCCTATCGTTTTGCTCCATTCCTGTTTTAGTCTGTTCCTTTCCTTCTCCTCATTTTTCCCCCTCCTTCTTCCTTCAATACAATCCTTCTAATTCTTTCCTCTTGGCTTCTGTTTGCTTTCCCCTTTCCTGTTTTCCGCTCCTGTTTCTTATTATTTTACGTATTAGTTTCTGTTTCCATCATCTTTTCATCTCCTCCCTTCCTCCTTCCTTCTGTTACGTTCCTCCTCTCAGTTACCTTCTTCTCTTCCTCTGTTCTTTTTCTTCTTGGATCTGTTCCCTCCGTTCCTCCTTCCCACCATTTCTTTCTATCTCTTCTCTGTTATTCTACACGTTCTCTTTGTTTTCTCTTTCCCTTTGCTCCGTTCCTTCCTAGCTCAGTTTATTATATCCTTGACTCTATTCCTTTATCATTTCCTCGTTCCTTTCTTCGTTCTCTTTTCTGTTCCCTTTCTCCTTTCCTGTATTTCATTCGTATTTCAATCTTTTCTCTTCCTCCTTACTTCTCTTCACTTCCGTTTTGTCTCTGTTCTATTCCTCTAGTTATTTCTTTCCATTTCTTCTTTCGTCTTTTCCCTTCCTACTTTCTCCGCCCCTTCCTCGTTCCCTCTATATAATTTTTCTTTCCTTTTGTTTCCTTCCTCTTTTCTTCCCCATACATCCTCCTTGCCCTTCTTATTTCTCATTTATTTCTAACTTGTTCCCTCTATTCCCTCTATTCCCTCTCTTCCGTTTCTCCTTCCCTATATTCTCTTTCTCTTTCCCTCTGTTTCCTTCGTCCTCCCCCCTGTTTCAGTCCTCTTTCTATCTGTTCCCTTTACCATTTCCTGTTTCATTCCTCGTCCCTGTTCCCTTCTTCTTTCCCTTTTTTTCCTTTCTCCTTCCCACTGTTTCCATCTTACTTATATTCCCATCCTCCTTCCCTCTGTTACTTTCTTTATCCCATCTATTCACTTCCTCTTTATCAATGTTACGTTCACTCCTTGCCTCTATTATCTCCTTTCTGTTACATTCCTTCTCTTTTTTTTAGCTTCTTCCTTCTCTTAGGTTTCTTCCAGTTTCCTTCCTTCTTCACTCTGTTCCTTTCCTCCTTTGCTCTGATCCCTTTCTCCTCCCACTATTCACTTCCTCCTTCCATCTGTTCCGTTCCTCCTTTCAACTGTCTTCTTCCTCTTTCCCTATGTCTTTTTTACTTTCTTTCAATTCTACTTTGCCTCTGTTCACTTCCCTTCTCATTTCTTTCCATTCCTCTTTCAGTCTGTTCTCTTCCTCCTCTTTCAGTTCTCTTCTCTCCCTTCCTCTTCCTCTTTATCCATGTTTACTTTATCATTCCCTGTGTATAATTCCTTTTTTCTTATGTTTTCTTACTCCTTATTTCTGTAGGCTTTCTCCTTCCCATTGTCTTCTTGTTTTCCCACCTTTTCCATGCTTCCTTCCCTTTGTTCCCTCCATTCATTTCTGTGTTTCCTTCAGTAATTCCACTATTCTCTTCTTCTTTTCCATTATTTTCTTAATTCTCTCCCCTCTGTTCTCTCCCTCCTCTGTTTTTCCTTTATCTTTCCCACTGTTACATTACTCCTTCAATCTTCTCATTTTCCCTTTCTCTTTCCCTCCTTCTCCTCATGTCCATTTGCTCTTTTCGTCATTCTCTATGTTTCTCTCCCCTTTCGTCTGTTCTCTTGTTGCTTCTCTCTCTCTCTCTCTCTCTCTCTCTCTCTCTCTCTCTCTCTCTCTCTCTCTCTCTCTCTCTCTCTCTCTCTCTCTCTCTCTCTCTCTCTCTCTCTCTCCCCTAGATTCTTATTCCTCTTTTACTTTGTTATTTTGCTCCTCTTCTCAGTTTCTTTACTCCTTCCTTCTGTTCCTTTCTCATTTTCTCTCCTTTCTTCCCTCTCCCTTCTGTTCTTCTTTCTGCTGTTCCCCTACTCGATCCCTTTGTTTCCTTCCTCCTCATCACTTTTCTCTCCCTCATTCCCTTCTTTCTTTAATCTATTCCTTTCACCGTTCACTCTTACTTCCTCCTCTCCCCTGTTCCATTCCTCTCTCGTTTTTTTCCCTTTCTCTTTTCCTCTGTTCCTGTCATTTTCCATATTTTCTTTTCCTCTGTTCCCCTCCTGTTCCCTAAATTTCCTTCCTCCTCCCTTCTGTTCCCTTTACCCTTCCATTTTTTCTTCCTATCCTTCTGTTCCCTTCCTCCTTCCAACTGTTTCCTCTCTCCTTCCCTGTGCTACCTTCCACCTTTTCTCTGTTTTCCTTCTCTCTTCCTATATTTCCTTCTCCCTTCCTATATTTCCTTTCTTCTATCTTTTTCCATTCTTCTTCGGTGTGTTACCTTTCTTCTCCCTTCTCTTGCCATCCTTCTCTCTGTCCCCTTCCGTCTCTCTTTATTCGCATTTTCGTTTCAACTATTCTTTTCCTCCTACCCTTTATTCCCTTCTTCCTTCCATGTGTTATCTTTTTCCTTTCCTCTGTTATCTTCTTCGTTATGTTCTCATTTTTCTTCCCTCTGTTGCCTTTCTTCTTCTCTCTGTTCGCTTCCTCCTTTCCTCTTCTACCTATTTCATTCTTTCTGTTCTATTTCTTCTTTCTTTTCTATTCGTTCTTCCCTCTGTTCTGTATCATTCCCTCTTTTCCTTTTCCTCCCTGACCTTCCTCCTTCCCTCTGTTCTCGTCCTCCTTTTCCTCTGTTGTCTCTCTGTTCCCTTCTTCCTTCTTTCTGTTCACTTCTTTCTTTCTATTGTTTCATTCTTTTTTCCCTTTCATCCATTGCTCCTTCCTTCTTTTACCTTCTATCCCTTATTACCTTCCATCTCTCTGTTGTATTTCTCTTTTCCCTTTCTCCTATCGTCTGTTCCCTTCTTTCTTTCCTCTTTCCCGTTTCTCCTTCCCTCTGTTTACTTTCCCCTTCCCCCGTTGTTTCCCCTGTTCCTCTTCTCCGTTCCTTTTCTACTTTCCTCGTTTCCCATTCTCTTTCCCCCTTTGTTACCGTTTTCCTTCCCTCTGTTTCGTTCTCTTCCTCTTTGTTCTTTTTTGCTACTTCCCTCTGTTACCTTCCTCTCTCTTTACCTCTGTTCCGTTCCTCCTTCATTCTGTTACGTTCCTACTTTCCTCCGTTAGCTTTCCTCTTCGCTCTGTTACTTTTCTACTTTTGTCTGTTCCATTCGTCTTTGACACTGTTTCACGTCTACTTCGCTCTGTTACATATCTACTTTTCTCTGTTACATTTTCCCTTCCATCTGTTACCTTCCTTGTTCCCTCTGTTCACTCTGTACTTCTCCTCCTCTTCCCTTCCGTTATGCTCCTCCTAGTTGTCTGTTTCCCTTCTCCTTTTCTCCTCCCCCCTCTGTTCCCCTTCCTTCCCACTGTTCGCGCCGTTTCCCTTCCTCTTCCCCTTTGTTCCCATCCTTCGTTCTGTTCCCTCTTGTCTGTTCTTCCTTCTGTTGTTCGTCTATTTTCTCCCTCCGTATCCTCTGTTCCCTTTCTCCACTGTGTTTCCCCTTCTTCCGTTGTTTCCCCCATTTTATCACTGTTTTCCTGTTTCCCTCCTTCTTCCTGTTCCCTCCTCCTCTTCCTTCCCTCTTGTTCTTCTCTCTACACACTTGATCACTTTTTCGAAAATTTATCACATTTCTTCTAAATGTTCCTAATCCATTCTGTTTCATTTTTAGTCTTCTTTTAATGTTTAGCTCCTTTGTTTCTTTCTTTACTCTTCTGTTTCCTCCCTCCCTTATGTTTCATTCTCCATCCTTGTGTTTCATTCTTCCGCATTTTCTTTTTTCCTTCTTTATCATTCCTTTTCCTCTTTCGTTCTTTTCTCTCGTTTTCTTTTGCATTATTCACGTGTCTGTTTCTTAATTTCTATTTCAGTTTTTTTGTTTCATTCCTCTTTCTTAATGGAACTTTTTAATCGTGTTATTCTCCTCTTTCATTATCTTATTGTTTTTTTTATACTTGCTCCATGATTTTTATTCTCTCTGCTTCTTATGTATCTTACTTTAATTTTTGTTTTTCTTAATCCCCTGTTTCTCAGTTGTTTTCCTGTTTATCGTTAATTCCGTTCAACGATACCCGTTTCCCTGTTTCTGTTCCGTTGACTTTATCTTGGGCTGTCATTCTTCTCTGTCTGTCTGACTGACTGGCTGGCTGGCTGGTTGGCTGTCTGTCTGTCTGTCTGTCTGTCTGTCTGTCTGTCTGTCTGTCTGTCTGTCTGTCTCTGTCTCTCTCTGTCTGTTTCTCTCTCTCTCTCTCTCTCTCTCTCTCTCTCTCTCTCTCTCTCTCTCTCTCTCTCTCTCTCTCTCTCTCTCTCTCTCTCTCTCTCTCTCTCTCTCTCTCTCTCTCCTCTCTCCCTCTCCTCTCCCTCGCTCGCTCTGGCAGTTCCAGTATTTCCAGTCCTATTGCTTCCAATCACAACCAGTTGGAACAACCATTTGTCTCACCACAACCCCCATGTATCTCACCATCACCCCCCTCCCCTCCCCTTTTATCTCACTATAACTCCCTTATATGTATCATTCCTCTCTCATTGTGAGTCATAACTCTCATTACTATGTCTTCTGTATTTATTACTAAGACTCCCCTATTTCTCACTAGGAAGACTTGGTCATTTTCTATTATAACTTCTCTATTTCTAGCTTTCATCACCTATTTTTTACCTTGAATTTCGTGTTTCTTTCACTGATTTCCCAATTTCATACTCTGATTCTCCAATTTTCTTACTTCCCTTGTTTATTAATATTAAGTTTCCTGTTTTATTTTTATTGAAAATGTTGATTCTTGGTTCTTGCTTTCGTGCCTCTTACTTTCGTTTTCGTTTCTCATTATTGGTATTCTTGTGTTATTCTTCTTTCCCTTTCTTATTCCCTTTTTTTCTCTTTCATTCCCTTTGTGTTAGTTTTTTTCTCATTCATCTATTTCTAATTATTTAATTAATTTTTTTAATAATCCTCCGAGATCATCTGTTTCTCATTCGTCTGTTGATATCACTATTAATTAATTGTCTCTCATTTCCTCTTATCATATATCTCCTATATCCTCATTCGTATCCCTCCACTCATTCCCGTGCATGCTTTTTTTTTTTTTAATTATATGACACATATTAACATTCTCTGACCTAATCTTTGTTTCCTTAAGAATCCAATCACTCATGCCATTTTATTCTACCTCTATACCTACCTACCTCTTCTACCTGTATTCTACCTCTCCTTGCCTTGCATTCTACTTCTTAGTTTCGTGTTACCTGTCTGCCATTCCTTTGTTTGTATTCTTGTTTGTAATCTCCACTTCTGTAATTCCTCTCGTGTAATTTTTCTGATCAAAAACCATTGGGTTGAACGTTCAACCATTGGGTTGAACTTTTCCTCTTGCTTTATTGTTTGTTCAAAATGCTAAATCAGGGTCTTGTGTGTCTTAAATCCCGTGATATTTCTAGTTTTTTGCTTTCCTATGAATTTTCGACCGTCATTTTTTTTTTTGTTATTCTGGTTAATGGTTTCGTAGCCTTTTGCCTATGCTGTGTTCTGGCCCGTCCTATACAATGTTATATCCTTTCCTAAACAATGTTCTTCCCCTTCCTGTATGATGTTCTGTTCTTAAGAAATGTTCTGCCCCTTCGTATGCATTGTTCTACAGCTTATTTCCTTGTATTATGTATTTCATTCCGTTGCTTCTTTCGCTTCGTCCCGTTGGAGAACCACTTGTGTTGGACGGTAGAGCGATGGTCTCGTTCCATGCAGGTCGGCGTTCAATCCCCGATTGTCCAAGGGGTTGGGCACCATTCCTCCCCCTCCTGTCCCATCTCAAATCCTTATCCTGTCTCCTTCTAAGTGCAATATAGTCGTAATGGCTTAGCGCTTTCCCCCTGATAGATCTTGGATCCTTGATAGAACTTGTATCCAAGCTATTATTTCCTTGTATCCTAATCTCTCATATCCATGTATCCTTCCTCTCACAATATATGTTTATCTAACCTCTTTTCTTCTCCTTTTCTTCCTTCTAGTCTTTATCCAGTGCCCTTTTTGTTCACATCTTCTCTAAGTTGTTTTCTTCTATTATTGTTCATCTATTCATCTATCACCCCTTTTTCCTTTTCTTTCACTTGTTTTATATTGTTTTTATTCTCTCCGGTATTTCGTCTTTATTTCCAGGGTTTAGCAAACACTGTCTTTGTCTCTCTTGGTTCATTGTTATTTTCCATTCGTTATAATTCCTTTCGTCACTGCCCCTCTTCTTTCGCCTGGTTCCTCTTGCATTATCTTCTTATCTTGACATTACTCATCTCTTTCTTCTATTATTATTATCTTCTACTGTGTCTCCTCCCTATTTTTTCCGTCCCTGTCTTTCCTTTTGTTTCTTCTCTTGCTGTTGCGGTCCCTCACTTCTCCTTTCTGTTCCTCACTTCTCCTTTCTGTTCCTCACTTGTGAGACAGGAATTGGTTCCTGTCACTCTGTTCTCATTCTTTTTTTTCTCTCTCTCTCTCTCTCTCTCTCTCTCTCTCTCTCTCTCTCTCTCTCTCTCTCTCTCTCTCTCTCTCTCTCTCTCTCTCTCTCTCTCTCTCTCTCTCTCTCCCTCTCCCTCTTCCTCTCTCTCTCTCTCTCTCTCTCTCTCTCTCTCTCTCTCTCTCTCCCTCTCCCTCTCCCTCTCCCTCTCTCTCTCTCTCTCTCTCTCTCTCTCTCTCTCCCCCCCTCTCTCTCTCTCTCTCTCTCTCTCTCTCTCTCTCTCTCTCTCTCTCTCTCTCTCTCTCTCTCTCTCTCTCTCTCTCTCTCTCTTCTATTCCCATCTTCTACCACTATTATATATTTCACTGTGTATACCTTCAGTCTGTATAAGTATTTGTTATTAGTATACTTGTGTTTGTGAGTATATCTGAGGGTGTATAGTTCTGTTTTGTCTTCATTTGTCTTTCTTTCTCCTTTCTTATTTGTGTCCTTTCTTATCTTTCTCGTTCCTTATCTTTTTCTTTCCTTATCTTTATTCTTTCTTATCTTTCTCCTTTTTTTATATTTCTCCTTTTTTATTTCTTTCCTTTCTTATTTTTGTCCTTTCTTATCTTTCTACTTTCTTATCATTCTCCTTCCTTATCTTTCTCCTTTTTTTATCGTTCTCCTTCCTTATCTTTCTCCTTTTTTATCTTTCTCCTTCCTTATCTTTCTCCTTTCTTATCATTCTCCTTCCTTATGTTTCTTCTTATCTTTTTCCTTTCTTATTTTTCTTCTTCCTTATCTTTCTCCTACCATATCTTCTTCTTTAAATTGAATTTATTCATATTTTACTTTTTCCATCTAATTTTCTAAGTGTTTATCATAGTTTCTTCTCCCCCCTTTCCCTTCTCCCTTCCTCTCCCCCTTTCCTTTCCTATTGTTCTGTGTATGTTACAGGGAAGCTTAGTCCCTCTCGTCTGGGATGGAAGACTCAACCTTAGAAGCTTAGTCCCCTCTCGTCTGGGATGGAAGACTCAACCTTAGAAGCGTGTGGATAGTTAAGGGTACTATAGAGCTGAGTGAGACCCCTGCGTCACCATCAGAGCTCGACCAGTCTACAACCGTCTACATTAGAGCTCCACGACTCAATACCATCAACATCAGAGCTCTACTATTCTAAACTGTCAACATCAGAGCTCTGCAACTGAACGAACGTCAGCATCAGAGCTTCACGACTCTGTAACCCTCATCATCAGAGCTCTACAACTGAACAACTGTCAGCATCAGAGTTCTACAGCTCTGCAACCGTCCACTAGCGAATATAATATCTAATTCCTGATTAAAAGAATTTGCTTCAAGTTGTCGACACTTTCCTGCGATAAGTGCCAGATGAACCGATTCGTGGCGGGTATGTGAGCTTGCGGACCGCTCAGAGTAACTGATCTCGGAAGATCAGTTTGGTTACCAAACAAGTCTGGGCTGAAACCCCCCGGTGCTTGGATAGAAAGGTTCTCATTCTCTATGTTCCCTTATGGGAGATGTGCCCTGGGAGGTAGGGGAAGAAGTGGCGGATGAAGTCATTAGAGTCAAACCGGCCATTAAGCCAAGAGAGCACATGAAGCCTCAAGCCAACAGAGCACACGAAGCCTCAAGCGAACAGAGCACACGAAGCCTCAAGCCAACAGAGCACACGAAGCCTCAAGCCAACAGAGCACACGAAGCCTCAGGCCAACAGAACACACGAAGCCTCAAGCCAACAGAGCACACGAAGCCTCAAGCCAACAGAGCACACGAAGCCTCAAGCCAACAGAGCACACGAAGCCTCAGGCCAACAGAGCACACGAAGCCTCAGGCCAACAGAACACACGAAGCCTCAAGCCAACAGAGCACACGAAGCCTCAAGCGAACAGAGCACACGAAGCCTCAAGCCAACAGAGCACACGAAGCCTCAAGCCAACAGAACACACGAAGCCTCAAGCCAACAGAGCACACAAAGCCTCAAGACAACAGAGCACACGAAGCCTCAAGCCAACAGAGCACACGAAGCCTCAAGCCAGCAGAGCACACGAAGCCTCAAGCCAACAGAGCACACGAAGCCTCAAGCCAACAGAGCACACGAAGCCTCAAGCCAACAGAGCACACGAAGCCTCAAGCCAACAGAGCACACGAAGCCTCAAGCCAACAGAACACACGAAGCCTCAAGCCAACAGAACACACGAAGCCTCAAGCCAACAGAACACACGAAGCCTCAAGCCAACAGAGCACACGAAGCCTCAAGCCAACAGAACACACGAAGCCTCAAGCCAACAGAGCACACGAAGCCTCAAGCCAACAGAGCACTCGAAGTCGCAACCCAACAGAGCACACGAAGCCTCAAGCCAAGAGAACACACGAAGCCTCAAGGCAACAGAACACACGAAGCCTCAAGCCAACAGAACACACGAAGCCTCAAGCCAACAGAGCACACGAAGCCTCAAGACAACAGAGCACACGAAACCTCAAGCCAACAGAGCGCACGAAGCCTCAGCCCAACAGAGCACAGGGAACCCCTATAGCCAGCATAACACCCGAATTCTGCAGTCCCAAGAATGATGCATTAACAGGGGGGTTCAGTGTATGCGAGCATTGCTTTCTATTGAGCTAGTGGTAACTAGATACGGTTATTCTACACTGGCTTAGCAACACTGCCCATCCGGCACACAGAAGCCAGATGGCTTTGTTTATCCACGAAATGTCTCTGGGGGGTGGGGGGTGGCAAGGGACATTTCCACCTCTCCCGCTTGGGAGGCGACACTGAAATGAAGCTTGCAGATGAGCTTCATGGTGGCGCACTTGAGCTAAAGCAACGATGCTAGATGCTGCTCAGGTCAGCGCAAGTAGCGGGTGCTGCTCAAGTTAGCGCAAGATGCGTGAAGTCAACAGAGATGCGTCAGTATGTATGTATGAATCCCCCCCTGATCTGTATGGCGTATAGCGTGGTATGTATACCCCTTTCATGGTTCGCGTTATATGCATGGATTATCCGGTAATAATTATCTATTGGTATAATAACTCCATTAAAAACATATTACTGAAACTTGCTTCCATACGTATCTAAATTATGAGTATATGTGACGTAATCTATTCTCTGCAGGGGTCACCAGATGAGTCAGGAAGGTCAAACATCAGGTCATGGCAGAGGTCATCTTCTTGACCCTTGTGGATCCATGACAATCCCCCCCCCCCCTGGCACCATGGAACTATGGCACTGGTGATCCAAATACTGCTTGGCTCCATCGCTGCAAAAGTTTATTCCCTGCGTTATTCATGTAAATAATAAAAACTGTAAATATTATTATAGTTTTCATTAGCATACAAAATCTTTTATTTATTTTATTGCTATTTTCGTCGTCTCTGAAATTATTACGTGTAAAGTGTTCCGTGTTTGGAATTTCTGATTTTGTCGTCTGTAAATCAAGACTGAAATCTGTGTTTCCACCTAGTATCAGTTGTAAATGCATATCACCTAGTAACAGTTGTAAATGCATATCCACCTAGCAGCAGTTGTAAATGCATATCCATCTAGCAGCAGTTGTAAATGCATATCCATCTAGCAGCAGTTGTAAATGCATATCCATCTAGCAGCAGTTGTAAATGCATATCCACCTAGCAGCAGTTGTAAATGCATATCCATCTAGCAGCAGTTGTAAATGCATATCCATCTAGCAGCAGTTGTAAATGCATATCCATCTAGCAGCAGTTGTAAATGCATATCCATCTAGCAGCAGTTGTAAATGCATATCCATCTAGCAGCAGTTGTAAATGCATATCCATCTAGCAGCAGTTGTAAATGCATATCCATCTAGTAGCAGTTGTAAATGCATTAAATCCACCTAGCAGCAGTTGTAAATGCATTAAATCCAACTAGCAGCAGTTGTAAATACATTAAATCCACCTAACAGCACTGTCATTGAACGAAACCTCCCACAATTCAGAAATACCGTTGTTGACTAGACCACACACTAGAAAGTGAAGGGACGACGACGTTTCGGTCCGTCCTGGACCATTCTCAAGTCGATTGTGACAATCAACTTGAGAATGGTCCAGGACGGACCGAAACATCGTCGTCCTTTCACCTTCTAGTGTGTGGTCCTGGTCAACATACTTCAGCCACGTTATTGTGACTCTTCGCCTGCAGAAATACCGTTGTCGTCGCAATGAGGTTCCCAGAGCAGGAAGGAATGCCGTCACCGCTGACATTATCACTTGCTACGAAGGACGGTGCCTTCCCTGCCCCTCCTAACGTCACAATACATATGACTTTTTTCCCCACCAAGACCTCGAATAAGAGTGACATAACTTGCAGATCTTTCCTGGAATTTATTATCAAAGAAACAGATTGGTTGGGAAAAATTACCACCTACAACAACAAATATGTAATTGTTTTTATCATTTATTTGTATGTATTTATTACAACATTAAATATTCTTTATTGTTGTATACAAAATTTCTGTTAAAATGTGCTATTTTACATTAAATAAAATCATCATTGTGTCGTCATTACACCTGTGTCATAAATTAATATATTGCGTTAATTAAACTGCCTGTGATGTTGACATTAATATAAGGCCTATCCACCTCTGGAGGGTTATTAGGACACTGGCCTCGGTGCTACGGGCGTCAGCCTTGATTACCACTAGGCAAGAATTACATTAATCCTGGACAAACTAGCAGAAACGATATGTCGGTCTCTGGATAACGAGCGAATATTCTGGCCCCGGCAGTTTAACAGCGGATAACAACAACATTTGCACATGTTCCGTTTTCTTCGAAGGGAAAAAGAGGCATTGTGGGAAGGCCAAGTCGGGCTGTGGGAGTCAGACGAAGATTTCCTCCCACAGTGGTCGGTCGGGCTGTGGGAAGCAGGCGACGACCTCCTCCCACAGTGGTCGGTCGGGCTGTGGGAAGCAGGCGACGACCTCCTCCCACAGTGGTCGGTCGGGCTGTGGGAAGCAGGCGACGACCTCCTCCCACAGTGGTCGGTTGGGCTGTGGGAAGCAGGCGACGACCTCCTCCCACAGTGGTCGGTTGGGCTGTGGGAAGCAGGCGACGACCTCCTCCCACGGAGGGCGGTTGGGCTGTGGGAAGCAGGCGACGACCTCCTCCCACAGTGGTCGCTTGGGCTGTGGGAAGCAGGCGACGACCTCCTCCCACGGAGGGCGGTTGGGCTGGGTTCTCGGCTTCACTGCGTGGACACTGACTAAGCCAAGTAAGCCGGTTTTTGTTGCTTGTATTGCATTCATTTAGTCTAAATAGCCACCGACTAGAGTTAATTACTTATTTATTTATTTATATACAAGAAGGTACATTGGGTTTGTGAGAATACATAGCATATTATTTACAATCTTGTAAAGCCACTAGTACGCGCAGCGTTTCGGGGAGATTTTTAGGTTAACTTGTGTAATGCTTATGTGGTGGGATATTATTATATAAAATTTTGCATTTAGGATTTAATGGATCTGGGTAGCCTAATTAGGTTCATTGTTGACTCTCAATCTGGAATCCTCGGGTTCGATTCCCAGGGTATGACAGAAATGCTTGGGCAAGATTCCTATCGCCTACAATATGGTCCCCTGTAAACCTAGCAGTAAATAGGTACCCAAGAGTTGGTCAACGGTGGTATTGCATCCTGGGGAGGGTTAGTAGATCCACCTTGGGGGGGGGGGGGGGAGAACTTGATATAAGTCTAACCTATATACATACAAAGTTTAACTTCCCCCCCCCCCCCCCCCGACAAAAATTAATACATATTTTGTACTATTATATGAACTGTTCATTAAGGATTAAGACTTTGTTTTTGTAATTATCTATACATATGATTTATTATTATTGTTGGCGAGGTTTCTGTCCATTCCTGGAAACTCGCCCCTAAACGTAGTAATCATAAAGGTTGATTTTATATGTCGCTGCGGTGGGCACTTGAGACTAACTAGCGAACAAACGTTCAGGCCTGACGACCCTCTCCTCGTGACACCTGGCGTACCTCAACACGACTCTGTATATAATACACCGAGAAGCGGGGACACCTAGTTCTTGATACTGGTAATGGCTTAAAAGGGCCACCACTTACGGGCTATTTATGCCCGTGCCACCTTTTGGGTTGCTTCATCTTCATCTTAACACATTCATAAGGGAGACATCTCCCGTCATGCAGGGTGCATTCGCACCTCCACAGATCTCCAGTATCAGCTCTTGATACTGGTAATGGCTTAAAAGGGCCACCACTTACGGGCTATTCATGCCCGTGCCACCTTTTGGGTGGCTTAATCTTCATCAATCGGGGACACCTATCGCTATATATATATAAATTGAGTTACATTCAGGTGTCAAACATTGACGTCCAGGTCATCACATATTGTATATGTGCGTGATACTCCCACATATCTTGAGAGATATGTACAAGAGTTGTTACATTCTTGTACAGCCACTAGTACGCGTAGCGTTCCGGGCAAGTCCTTAATCCGCAGGTCCCTGGAATACGATCCCCTGCCGCGAAGAATCGTTTTTTCATCCAAGTACACATTTTACTGTTGCGTTAAACAGAGGCTACAGTTAAGGAATTGCGCCCAGTAAATCCTCCCCGGCCAGGATACGAACCCATGACATAGCGCTCGCGGAACGCCAGGCGAGTGTCTTACCACTACACCACGGAGACTGTTAACTACACCGCTGGGATATCAAATGGAAACTGAATGATTTAGTTTCCAAATCCCCTGAATCCTCGGTTTAGGATCTTAATCAATTGGTGGAAAAGAGAAACTGATGAAAAATAGGCAAGGAAATGCTTGAGAGTTTAGTAAAACTAAAATTCTAACCTGTTTGTGGCTAGATTTTGTTTCGGTTTTAATATTCGTGTCCCTCCTTTAAAGTTTCTCGTTTTTTATTGTAGATATTTGTTCCTTAGGGCTAACTTAAATATTCACCAGATACTCCATCAGTATCGTCCATCTTTAGACATACACACCACCTCACGAAACTGATGTCTTGGCAGGATATTTTGATCAGAAATTTATTAGAGAGTAAAGATGACAGATCAATAACTATTACTATAAGGATCCAAAGAGTGAGGAGGCGGTTGTAAATCTCGTGAGCAATTTCCCTAAATTTACAAGAGGGCAACTAACACTCTAGTGGTGTCGATGAGAACATGAAGCCGGTGGCTTGTCAAAGGTCACCTCATTTGTTTTGATGATTTTTTCAAACTCGGGGTTTAATACTCGGCAGAATTTTGGCATTTACGGTTTCGGCGGGTAGGCGGTTCCTTGGGCTTATAACCCTGTGGGTGAGAAATCATCTCCTGTTTTCTGTCCTATACCGATGCGTGTTGATCTTGAAGAAGTTACTCCTTGTCTGCGCTACATCTCACCTTTTCAAGACGTTGTCCGCATGTTGATCCGGACAACTTCTTGTCCGGATTTCGAATAATAGTTGTCCCGTTGATAATATTTGGATAGTTGTAATAGTTCCCTTTCTCCTCTAGAGCTGGTGCGAGGGGGGACAACACTATTCCTGAGAATCTTCGCCGCCTTTTCCGTTTTATTGGCCTTGTCCGTCGTCTGAAGATGGTGATATAAAAAATAGCTATTTCAAAATATACAGATCATGATACGGTGGTTGATTAGTAAGAGAAACTGCATATTTAATACAGCCACGTACACGCAAAGCGCTGCTAAGAGCCAGCTGGGGGAAATTAAATCCATTTTCGTTTTTTCTCTTGGGTCAAGGAGGTGTTACCTGCATATAAGTGTATATACACTGTCAATTTACTTTAGTCCTGGATTATGTCCAGGGCTTGACTATACTTGCTGGTAGGTCAGTAAATTTCTCTTGTCATATAACCGAGTAATAAGGTCTTAATAACCTGTCCATAGGTTGATAGGTGTTAAGCTCAACACCAAACAGATCCCTGATTGACGAGTCGCATCAGACCCGGGTCATCACTGCACCTGTGTCATCAACAGCAAAACATCTGTGTCCCCTAGTCGTACAGGCTGCATAACAAACTCGTGCAAATCAACCTCAGGTGTTAGACCACCAATAGGTAATGAGAAAACACTAGTAGTCCGTTTTCCTAATACAGAGAAAATTTAGTAAATGATAAGAAGGCATCACTGTTCCCCATTCAGTTTATCTCTCTGTTATTATGGTATGAAAAGTTCTACCGCAAAATTCCTTGGCATTTGTATTTAGACAATAGGACTTGTCATCTCTATTGTGAATATAATCTCATTTATTTTAAAGACTGTTGTATATATCCATTCTACATTTCGAAGGCCAAAATTTTTGCATTAGTTTACATAGCATTGTGAGAACATAACTGCTGTGGGGGGGGGGGGCGCCTAGGTCGTCTATTGCGAAGGAAACTCAAAGGATGTATAAAGAGGTGTACCTAATTTCCAGGTGCATAATCACTGAGTTTACTTTAGTCCTGGGCTATGTTCATAAGTATAGTATACTTGCTGGATGGTCAGTAAGCTATTATTTCAACTTAGATTCAACAGAGTAGAAGTTGTTAAACACATATGGCAAAATCTTACTGAAGCGACCATACGAGTCATAAATACTCATACTCAGCCCAAGTAAAACAGAAACAAGCAACACTTAGTGGGCCAGCCAGAGGCTTATATCCCTGCCAGCAGGAATATCCCTGCAAAAAAAAAAAAGCTGTTGTTGTGGTCTTGATAACCCTCCAGAGGTTGATAGGCCTTAAGACAAACAGCAAGTGAGGAAGACTTATACTTCGGCGCAGAACTATAAGACTTTTTCCTGAAGCAATGATTCCTCTTCACCTATATGGCTCATCTTGCTCTTTGATAAAGTTGTTGAGTATTGTAGTATTATTGAAATACAACTTTATTATGCATAAAACTATTTTTTCCTGATGTATTCAACTTACACTGAAATATTCAGCAACCTTTTCAGAAAACTGCTGAAACCTGACGTCAATATTTATATCAATACATTATAATAACTTGTCGACTTATTAGTTGCATAACATGCAATAACATTCAGCTGTACTTCCCGGCATGAAAAATGCTGTAAAATATGTTAACTTTCTATGCCTCTTTGATCACCAACAGTCGAACAGGCCCATAAGAGACCCGTAGACGCCTCACACGTAACTCTGAGCTTTGCAAATTAATTCTATCCACTCTCGATTGATTGATTCAGGATTACGCCTCCACAAGATGTGGCACGGGCCTGAGTGGTGTAGGTGTTTGGAGTGAATGTGGTCTTTAGTCGCGTAACATTTTGAAGTGTCTCTCTTGGCCTTCCTGCCCATCCACACTCATGTTCTTGAAGGTGGAGAATATTGCATCCTGCGAGATGGGGAATTTTAATGTCATACGGTACAGGTAACTCGTGACCCAAGCTTTGTATCACTTCATATAGTACAGGGGACGAGTATGAATAACCAGGTATTTTGGTTAATACTAATAATAAAGTACTATTTCAAACTTTGTAATGTAGGGTCGTTATTTCTCTCGGTTAATCGTCGTTGGATGTTTTGTTTGGGTGGTACAGAATACTACGACTTTGGACTCCTGTTTGACCCAGGCTTAGTGCTCCCATTTCGTCTTACAATCAGCTAGTTTTACATTGAACACGATCCACCAATTATTTTACAACCAGGTCTTAAATTACTGCTGAGTGAACAGAAGAGATCAGTTGAGGATCGGTGCCCAGTATTCCCACCCTGTCAAGGTCTCAAACCCGACCGAAATCGCCCTGATTACTAGCTGATTAATCTTCATGACTATAATAGCATAAATTAGTCTAAACCATTTCTGTCTCCGACAATGGAAAATAAGGGGGCATATTAAAGTACTATATATAGCCTGTCAGTATAATACATTTTAAATATTTTGTTTATTAGAATTTCCTTAGTCAGCCCCATAAGTTTGCAAAGTAACGTTTTCTTTTAAAAACGTTTTCCTATTCACATGCTCACGTGAACGGTAACTGAGCTTCTATTGTTGGGGTTCAGCTTTTGGGTCCATTGTGTTTCTGTAACCCTTCCCCGTCGCTTTCAGCATGGCTCATGGAAAGGGATGGGGGGGAGGGGCTTTGACAAGCCACCGGCTTCCTGGTCCCGACGAGGTCACTAAATATGGTGGCCCTTGGATAAATTCAGCTGCGCCCTCCCCCTCCCCGCCCTCGAACGAGTCTTTTCAGAATTAAGGTGAGAGTTGATTGATTGAAGATTACGCCACCCAAAAGGTGGAACGGGCATGAGTAGCCCGTTAGTGGTGGCTTTTTGGAGCCATTGCCAGTACTGGAGATCTGTGTAGATGCCACTGCACCCTACGGAGAGGTCGTGACCTCTGAAGGTGAGGGTTCTCCAGCTTCGGTTTATATTTGAGGAGGCAAGAGTTCCATTATGGCGGTGAATACTCTATAAATGATCTAGAGTAGTGGTTGCCAAACTCTTCACGGCCGTTACCTCTCTTTCATTGTGTAATGAAGACGCTCTAAGTATTAAACCAAAAAATGCAAAATAAATTGTATTATATTTTTTCTTTGAGTATCATGACCTTAACTTATGGCCCCTTATATATTGTAAAAAGGACCCCTCCATCCGTGCAGGGCCTTGGCCCTCACTTTGGGACCCAGTGATCTAGAGTATGCACTGTACTGTGTCCTGGATGACTCCTTGTTCGGATTCCTGGAGGAAGCCATGACTTCCGCCGACCCCCTGGCGTGTACTGGTACTCTGGGCGATCCCCTGGGGTATACTGGTACTCTGGGCGATCCCCTGGGGTGTACTGGTACTCTGGGCGATCCCCTGGGGTGTACTGGTACTCTGGGCGATCCCCTGGGGTGTATTGGTACTCTGGGCGATCCCCTGGGGTGTACTGGTACTCTGGGCGATTCCCTGGCGTGTACTGGTACTCTGGGCGATCCCCTGGCGTGTACTGGTACTCGGGCCGACCGAGTAGCTACAGGTAAGGAACAGCGCATCAGTGAGCACTCCAATTGTAAACTGCGTGAACAAGGGCTGGAATACCCTCTACAGCACTATACTCGTGAGTGCCCAGTTATCAGTGACTTCAGACCAAATGACATGAGATGCTTTGAGCTCTGTAACTATTTCATGTTCTCGAATATTAGGTATTCTTGAGCTCTATCCAGAGTTTGCTATCTTGGTTATCTTGAGATGATTTCGGGGCATTTTTTTTTTTAGTGTCCCCTCGGCCCGGTCCTAGACCAGGCCTCCACCCCCAGGAAGCAGCCCGTGACAGCTGACTAACACCCAGTTGCCTATTTTACTGCTAGGTAACAGGGGCAGGCTAGTAGCCTAGACTCGCCTCTCATATTTTATCCTAATGCCCAACCACTTGGGCTGGACGGTAGAGCGACGGTCTCCCTACATACAGGTCAGCGTTCAATCCCCGACCATCCAAGTGGTTGGGCACCATTCCTTCCCCTCCGTCCAATCCCAAATCCTTATCCTGACCCCTTCCAAGTGCTATATAGTCGTAATAGCTTGGTGCTTTCCCCCTGATAACTCCTGATTCCTTGTATAACTAACCATCCTGTGATATGGAATGTTAGATAAACTTTAATCTAGGTTTTGATCCCTAGTGTAGAATGAGGGAGCAGCGTACTACTATGTACCTAGGCTTCTTAACCATAGATTCGCAGAGACATTATTATGCGTTAGTGTGGCTCTCAGAACAGTACTAAGAGTTAATAATACACACAGTAGGTCTGTCCCCCTGACATTCCGCACCTGTGATGTGAACTGAGTCACGATGTGCTAGCACTAAGCTCTAAACAAAGGATTAGTTGTCAGGGCTGAGTAATGGGGTCCACCTGCAGCTGAAACGCTTCGTATCAGCCGACTGTGAGAGCACTTGAGCGTTTACTGTTTGTATCAAGTGATAGCGCACGCGGTCGTCTTTGTTTACAGTCGCCAGCTGATAGCATCTCTTTGTTTTATGTTATCAGCTGAGCGCGAGGCTGATTAAGATATTGCCGTTATCCCCGGCGTGTGTAATTACCTAAGTGTAGTTACCTAAGTGTAGTTACAGGATGAGAGCTACGCTCGTGGTGTCCCGTCTTCCCAGCACTCTTTGTCATATAACGCTTTGAAACTACTGACGGTCTTGGCCTCCACCACCTTCTCACCTAACTTGTTCCTTGTGTGTGTGTGTGGAGGGGTGGGGTGTTGGAGGGTGTTGTGGGGGTGTAGTGGAAGAGGTGTTGTGGGAGAGGGTGGTATGGTAATTACGTAAGGACTCGGGCTGTCTGTCCCTCCATCTCCTCGTCTACAAATTAAGTTATGCTATGGTGTTGTTTCTCTTATACATACGCGCACACACATAACTACGGGAATTAAACCTCACGTCACTGGAAGACAGAAGAGTTAGGGGCGACATGATCACCACATACAAGATTCTCAAAGGAATAGAGAAGAGAAGGATTATTTCACACAAGGGGCACACGCACTAGGGGACACAGGTGGAAACTGAGTGCCCAAATGAGCCATAGAAACATTAGAAAGAATTTGTAGAATTTGTTTAGTGTCAGAGTAGTTAATAAATTAAATGCATTAGGAAGTGATGTGGTAGAGGCTGACTACATACAGTTTTCGTGTGGATATATGATTAGAGCCCAATAGGCTCAGGAATCTGTACACCAGATGATTGACAGTTGAGAGGCAAGACCAAAGAGCCAGAGCTCAACCCCCCGCAAGCACAACTAGGGGAGTACAACTAGCTCGGTTTTACATCAACAAACACTAACCTAAATAAGAATTATTTGTCAACGTCCTTTAAGCTCTCAACTTGTCACATATATATCGTAAATAAATACCTGCATCGACACTTAGGCGACCAAGAGGTTAAGATATACTTTTATCAGTACATTAAGCGAGGGGAAAATTATAAACATTTTCCACCACTGGATCATTTTTTATTCCACATATAAAAAATATTATTTACAAGGAGCATAGATATCTACACTATATACACGGGCGACCGACACCCAAAGTCTTTTGTGGTTCTTTCGCTACACCTTCGGTACTCTGGCTCCCGGGCTACGCTTTCCAACGCTCTCGGTAGCTCCTAGGCTACACCCTCAATGGTCCCAGGGCTACACCCTGCAGCACCCTCAATGGTCCCAGGGCTACACCCTGCAGCACCCTCAATGGTCCCAGGGCTACACCCTGCAGCACCCTCAATGGTCCCAGGGCTACACCCTGCAGCACCCTCAATGGTCCCAGGGCTACACCCTGCAGCACCCTCAATGGTCCCAGGGCTACACCCTGCAGCACCCTCAATGGTCCCAGGGCTACACCCTACTGGACGGGTGAAGTTCTAATACACACAAGACCTAAAACTACTTTATGTCATATTAAGGGCTCTGAACTGTGCTATTTGCCACACCAGTGTCTCCTGCAGGGCATGTTGCGGGCCCCATAGCTCTCTCTCAGGCTATGTTGCTTAACCCAAGAGTGTTTCAGGGCGTGTTGATATACACACAACAACATCCCAGAGTACACCCAACTGAACCCATTCAATATGGACACTCAAGGGACAGTCATCACTGAATGTTCCCCCGGAGTTATCCACACACAGCCGTTTTCAGCAATCCTTTCCTTCACATGTGTGAAGCCAATCCACATTCAAGGCCAACCAGACCAAAGACCTTGGCACTAGAGACCTTGGCACTAAAGACCTGGCTCTCTTGACGTCTCAAGTTGCGGCTCCCAAGATTCCTTGTGATTTGATTGGTATAACTTTGGCAAGGACGGCGGCATGCAACAAGACACTGAACCACGAGCAGGTCTTTGCTTACTCAAATTTTCTTTGGAGATCTATGGTAAATGCCCTTCTACATACACGCACACGTACACATACACAGGGCGCTGGAGATCGTGCACAATTTTCGGTCCAATTATGCAATATTACAGTTGAATAAAGTATATCCTCAAATATACAGGATATTGGGTATTGAGCACACTAGATCCTGGACGATACAGACTCAAGATATACAAAACACTGATCACATTACATGATGTACAAGTGAAGCACTGGTCATACTGTACAAGGGATTGGACACTGGACAAATTTATTATGTACACACTAAGTACTGGATATGCTGAACATACTGGCACGAGACATACACGCGCGTGCGCGATTTACGTAAAATACTGACATACCTTTTGTAATTTACAATCATGCTTAAGGGGCCCCAAAATACACTTGTTTCATATCGATGAAGAATGGTCGTATAGGACATGAAGATGGCTGTTATGTGAGGTCAAAGGTTATATGACCTAACAAGTTGTCGGGTAGACAGACAGACGGTACACATTGTGTAGTGGTGTTGTGTGTGTGGGTGTGTGTGTGTGTGGGTGTGTGTGTGTGTGTGTGTGTGTGTGTGTGTGGGTGTGTGTGTGGGTGTGTGTGTTTAATGCAGTTATTATTAATCACGTTAAAGTAAGTGTTTCACTTTAACATATGTTTTACGAGTAAATATAACTTCAATAATAGTTATATACATACTATATAGTAAATCTAATCTAATTGCATGCAAACTCGTCTCGTTGTGTGAATAGCAATAATATGTACTGTATATGTAGTGCACTACTTTAAAACTATATACGTGTTGAAACAAGGATCTGGGGCATCGACATAAGCATGAAAATGCACATTTGACATACATCTTATAAACTTTAAAATTGTATATATATATATATATATATATTTCATCCTATTTCTCCTATGACTAGGAACTGGTGACCAAAACGTTCATTCAGGCACTACGGTGAGGAAAGGGAGGGAGTGAGTGATGGGAGAGAGGATGGAAGAGAGACAGAGGACTTGGAAAGGTGGATAAACAGGGAGTACTAGAGAGGTAGGAGCGGGGAATCTTTAAGAAAGGGAGTACAGAGGAATCCGAAAGTGATGGAGATCTTTATAGCTTGGGAAGATAGATTGAAGCTAGAACGGGTATGGTTGCAACTTTAGTCTGTGCAACTATGGTAATAGTTTCTGAATAGTTGCATTACTGGGCTGCAGCCATTGATGAAGGCTATGGCAAGGTGGGAGTGGCATGGTGGCACAGTCCTCCCTGCCTTCCTCTCTCGCCCTTATTCTAGCCGCTCGGGGAGGCGCTGCGCCGTCCGGCGTTTGTTTTCTCCCGGCGCATCGTCGGCGGAGTCCCTCCACGGCGCCAGATGGTGCTGGTGCGCCCTCTGGGAGTGGGACCGACGAAGGCGCCGCTCCACGTGCTGCAGACGCTCCTAAGGTGTCCGTCAACCTGAGGTCGAAGGTCAGCTGCTGGGCGCGGCACTGCGCGACAGTGATGTCGTGATCCAGCTTCCGGCCCTCCAGCGCTGCCGTCTTGAGGGTGATCTCGTCGAGGTGTCGCGACACGCCCTGTAGGTCCGAGCGTAAGGCGGAGGTGTCGTCGTGGGCTGCGCGAGCGTCTTGCTGGCCACTCTGTCGTTCCGCCGCCGTCTGGGCCACCGTGAACTCCATCTTGGCCACCTCTTGCTTGACCTCCGCCACCTCCTTCTCCATCCGGGCCTCCAGAGCCTCCAGCGCGGCCAGAAGCTTTACCGAGGACGACCTCACTTCTCCTACTCCGGTCGTCGCCGCCTCGGCTTTTGTTTCCAGTTGGCGCTCCGCCTCGGCCAGTTCCGCAACTCGCTCCTCGACTCCTGAGCCAAGCGAGAACGACGACAACTGCGAAGAGAAATAAGATATATTAGGAGTGCGACCCAAATCTGCGGAGAGAACTTAATACACTTAATACATAAATGAATCAAATTCAGCAAAGCAAATCAATGTAATTGTGATATTTTTAGATAATTTCTAAAATATCTCAAAGGGCATAAGAATGCGTCATAATTCTTTGCAATATTTTATATTTCAATAGAATCTTACACTTCATTTGCATATTACTGAAAGTGTGTGATTTGCTATTGTCTGAAATATTTGCATATATTATTATTTTATACGGGGCAGTCAAGAGCAGAGGGCCGGGGGATGGTTACTCACGGGGCTCTCTCTTAGTTCGCATAGTTTAGTGCGAACTAGAAATTTTATAGTTCGCATAGAAAATTTAGAATTTTTGCGGTTTTGATTGTATCATAGTTTCATGGATTTATTACCTCTTTGAGAGGATGGTATATCCTCCTACCCTTTCAACACTGAGGCTTTGGGGGAGATTGAAGCTGGATAATATTAAGTTCAGTTGAACTTGAAGTTGGTGAGCTTAAAACTGTGCCATCGTGTACTCATCTAGTTGTGCTAGCGGGGGTTGAGCTTTAGCTCTTCGGTCTCGCCTCTCAACCGTGTGGTGTGGTGTGAGTGGACCTTCTGTGGTCTCTAAATGCTTGGGTAAGATTCGTGTAGCATTTACAGGACTTTTCAGCTTCTGGCGACCATTCACTCTACTTTATATTTCTACTTTTCACAAATACAATTTATTGTTTTTGTTTCGAATTAACCCGATGTAGGTAAACTACTGATACCAACTATAAGAACTATTTTTCTTTAGTTGTACTGAACGGGGTGAGAATAGTTTGAGCCATCTCACCCCTTTGTATGTATTTATACCTCAATGAACTCATTTCAATTCCAGTTACAGCCCCGCTCTTGTGCCAGGTAAGTCCACTACGGGCTCACCATAGCCCGTGCTGCTTAGAACTTTTTGTTCCTAGAAGCTGAATCTTAAACAACAACATTTCAATTTCAATCCCGCCTTAATTGGGACCGATATTCTCAAGAATTTGAGGTAAACAGCGTACAAAACACTTTGCATTAAATCAGAGGTGCTGGATAGACCTTAAGGTAGACTAGTGGATCCTTACCTTCTTCTGGGCGCGGGTGAGGGCGAAGTCGAGGCTGTCTGCCCGCTGCTCCAGGGCGGCTACACGCTGCTCCTGACGCAGCTGGGCGGCGCGAGCCACTGCCGCAGCCACTCCTCTCGTCGACGACGCTGCCGCGGCTCCTGCTTCAGACTTCTGCGGGAGAACACGATAGGTTTAGTGTCGGGTCTCGGTGCAAGGGCATCTGTTCGCACTGCTCCTGCCCCAGCCACCATTACTACAGCCATGGCTTCTACTTGGGTAATATCTGTTCAAGTACCAGTACTCTTACTACTCTGTAGGCTACCGCAAGTCCGCAAAACATTTGGTACTCATTTGCGTATGAACAAACTAGTAACATATGTATGTTCATATATATTATTTAGCCTTTGTTAATTTCCTCTGTCGTTTAAATTTCCTATTTGTATATTATTTCGTGTTCCCCATCTCCTATTTCACTTTCCCTCCTTCTCTCTCTCTCTCTGTTACTTCTTCCTACGGGTTCTTTTGCTCGTCGTCGCAGTGAGCGGCGACAGGCAGCGGGTGGCCTAGGCTGCCTGCGGCGGGGCGCCATTCCTCTGCGGCAGGTGTTGGTTAGGGACGCAGGCGGCCGCTGTCCTTCGCAGTGTGTACCCCCCCCCTCCCCCATACCCTTGGGCAGGCCCTGTCCTGCCCTAGTGTTCCTGCCCTAGTGTTCCTGCCCTAGTAGCCCTACTCTCTTGCTCTCGTTGTCCTCGTCTCATTTCACCTTTGTTTACTATAAATTTTGTCGAGGGAACAGAAAGACAAAACCAAACTAACATTCCTAGGCCTAGTATAGCACATATATGTATTATATTCTGCCTAATACAGTATATTTTAGGCCTTGGCTAGCTGGAACATATTAGGTTAGGGATTTTAATTACATTTTCATTTTTGTATAGAATGCCCATTTCGGCTAATTCGACCAGCTAACTGCTGGTCTACTGAAGTGACCCGCTGTCCAATCACCATCGGCAGGTGTCGGCAGCCTAGAGAGGATGGGAGGAAGGCAGGAACACAGATGGAGAGAATCAGGTTGACAGTTATATAAAGGATAAAATGTGAAACACATTTTGGGAAGACGGGGAGGAGAGGAAAAGTAGGCTAAGATTAAATGTGTAAGGAGGTTATCTTGAGGTTATCTTGAGATGATTTCGGGGCTTTAGTGTCCCCGCGGCCCGGTCCTCGACCAGGCCTCCACCCCCAGGAAGCAGCCCGTGACAGCTGACTAACTCCCAGGTACCTATTTACTGCTAGGTAACAGGGGCATTCAGGGTGAAAGAAACTTTGCCCATTTGTTTCTGCCTCGTGCGGGAATCGAACCCGCGCCACAGAATTACGAGTCCTGCGCGCTATCCACCAGGCTACGAGGCCCCGAGGAGAAGGGAGAGAGGAGAGAAATGTGGAAGACTTGAAGGAGAGAGGAAGCAGGTGTAGGCCGGGGTGAGCGCCCGTGAGACGGCGTGTGTTGCTTAACCTTGGTGACTCCGCCAGGCAGGTGTTGGGGCGGGGCATGACGGCTCCTGCAGGTGCTAGACGAGACTGGACTGGCCGGGGGTGTGGGGAGTAGGCTTGGGGGAGGGGGACAGACTAACATGAGGGACGATAGTCAAGCGGGGAAAGTATTTCGTAAACATTCGAGCGAGAGTGAAGCATTCCTGAACTGCTGAACGGGTCAAGTGACAATTACCAGACGAGACGCTGGTGAGGGAGGTAGACTTGTCCTCTGCCTCCCTCACCACCCCCATCCCCTCACACGGATGCCCTAATACCAACCCACAGCCCACTCGTCTACCCCTTCCCCTCACTTTTTCCCCCTCACGCAGAGCCCAACACCAGCCCATACGCCCCTCAACTCTCCCCCTCACTTAATCGTCCCAATAACGTCTTCCTGGTAGGAATCACCAGTAAACGAAACGGACTGTACGAGGAGGCCGCTGAGGCACCTTCAGTTAATAACTTCTAAAATTAAATACGGTGAGAAACGTGAATTTCCCGATCAGAAGTAATGGTGGGACCAGGGAATTATTGCTTGACCCTATTAGCACATCTAATAATGCACATAAATTATCACACATAGATACGCACGCGTGCACGCGAGTGCGCATACACACAGGGAGCCGAGTGCACAGTGTTGTACTCGGCTGAGTACACAGTGTTTAGGGAGCGTAGTCCTAACGGCCCGGGTTCGATTCCCGGTGGAGGCGGAAACAAATAGGCAGAGTTTCATTCCCCCCCTGATGCTTCTGTTCACATAGCTGCTAACTCCCAGGTACCTATATACTGCTATGGGCTGCATCCTGGGGATGTGTGTGTGCGAGAGAGAAAAATACGTAGTAAATATGATAAAATAGAACTATGTCGGGAGTCAGTACATTAGACAACCGAGGGTTAGAAAGGCGGGGTCCAAGAGCTAATAGCTTCATTCTGGGGGCATACATAGTAAATATGCGCGCGAACATAAATTGTGAGGAATCAGAGCAGGTTCCCGGCTCCTCACTATGTTAGTATGGGGCGAAGCACACCACCTCACACACACACACACACACACACACACACACACACACACACACACACACACACACACACACACACACACACACACACACACACACAATATATATATATATAATATATATATATATATATATATATATATATATATATATATATATATATATATATATATATATATATATTAATAATCGCATCAGTCGAGCACAAACGCGTGTTCTAGATAAGAACGAAATCATGGATAAGCGTAAATTATGCGTAAGTTTCCAGCCAAGGTCAAGGTGATTACATTAATGACCGACTAAACTGTTGTTGATGGTGATGGTGCACAAGCCGTCGAGACAGGGTAATTGGTGCTAATTACACAGCCTTCCTGTCTCGTAACATGGGGAGCTCCGAATTTTTTTTTCTCTCTCAATACTAGCTTGAAGGATGAGAAGCCTGAGTGATATGATAATGGTTCAGAACGGAACGACACGTCGTCGTCCTCTCCACATCTTCTGGTGTGTGTGTTGACCAGACGACACACTAGAAGGTGAAGGGACGACGACGTTTCGGTCCGTCCTGGACCATTCTCAAGTCGATTGTGTGGTGTGTGGATTGGTTATCGTATCTTTAGCCACGTTATTGTGACTCATCGTCTGTATGGTTTGGATGTGTGTGTGTAGTGTATATAGTGTGTAGTGTGTGTGTGTGTGTATTGTGTGCACAAGTGTGTAGCGTGTGTGTGTGTGTAGTTGTACTCGCCTAGTTGTGCTTGCAGGGGTTGAGTTTTGGCTTTTTGGTCCCGGCTCTCAGCTGTCGATCAACTGGCGTACAGGTTCCTGAGCCTACTGGGCTCTATCATATCTATATTTGAAACTGTGTATGGAGTCAGCCTCCACCACATCACTGCCTAATGCATTCCATTTGACAACTACTATGACACAAAAAATATAAATTCTAATGTCACTATGGCACATGTGGACACTCAATTTCCACCTGTGTCCCCTAATGCGTGTGCCCCTTGTGTTAAACTGTCTTTATCAACCCTATCAATTCCTTTGAGAATCTTGTATGTGGTGATCATGTTCCCCCTAACTCTTCTGTCGTCGAGCGACGTGAGATTTAATTCCCGTAGTCTCTCCTGGGAGTATATATGCAACCCGTTCTCGCAAATTTAATAAGTCAATATTGACTTATTAAATATGTGCATAGGTGACATACTTAACATAATAGATACCCTTAAAAAGATTCATAGAAAACACCGACCTTACCTAACCTTGTTAGTATCTTAAGATAAGCATGTTATTGCTTCGTAATTACAATTATTACCTAACCTATACTATGTGTGGGTCCGCTGACGCCCATGCAGTCGTTCATGCCCCATTCAACCATTTTCCTACAGACTTACGGACTCTTATATTGTATTATACAAAAATAATACAATATCATTCATGCCGAGAAGGACCAGTGGGCTCGGACGAGGCCGGATGACTATCGCTCGGTCGTTGCCTTTCATTAGAAATTAAATAACTTCTGCAAATTTTGAATGTTTCTGGGGACTTAAAAGTCTCGGCTTTGTGTTTGTGCGGTGTATGTAGTGGACGACCCCCGGGTGGGGGGGGGGGGGGTAGGGGGGACGACCCCTGGGTGGGGGGGTAGGGGGGGACGACCCCTGGGTGGGGTGCTGGGGAGGTGGTGGTGGTGGTGGTGGGGGGAGGGAATGATGCTGTCAGCGTAAGGGACAGCAGCTGTCAACTATTCGGTGTCAACTAGTCCGTCGTTTTGCTGTTGAATAATCGAGGAACTTTCAGTCACCGTCATCGTCACTGTTGTCGTCACTGTTGTTGTCACAGTCACCGTCACTGTCGTCGTCACCGCCGCCACACGTCTCGTCTAATTAATGACACCTGCCTCCATCACCTGCCATGACGCATCTCTCCTCGCCCCTCCCTCTCCTGGCAGCCTTCACCTCCACCTCACCCCCCTCCCTGGAGTTTGTCCTCCGTCCCTCACTGGTGCTTGTCCTCCCTCCCTCACTGGTGCTTGTCCTCCCTCCCTCACTGGTGCTTGTCCTCCCTCCCTCACTGGTGCTTGTCCTCCCTCCCTCACTGGTGATTGTCCTCCCTCCCTCACTGGTGATTGTCCTCCCTCCCTCACTGGTGCTTGTCCTCCCTCCCTCACTGGTGATTGTCCTCCCTCCCTCACTGGTGATTGTCCTCCCTCCCTCACTGGTGATTGTCCTCCCTCCCTCACTGGTGATTGTCCTCCCTCACTGGAGCTTGTCCTCCCCCCCCCCTGCCCCTCCCACCCAGAGAGGACAACACACAGGCCTCACCACTCCAGCTCCACACACACACACACACACACACACACACACACACACACACACACACACACAAGCACCATAATATCAGCAGTAAATGAACAATTTGCAGAGCCATAGGATAGCCTCTAGGATATAAAACGACGATTTCTTTAAAAAGCCTATACACAACCTACGTGAGACCAGTGCTAGACCATGCATCACCGGCATGCAACCTACCTCTACCCCACCCACCACAGCCCCCTTTATACTATCTTGAGGTTATCTTGAGATAATTTCGGGGCATAGCGTCCCTGAGGCCCAATCATCGACCAGGCCTTATTTTTATTACCCCCCCCCCCAGCAAGCAGCCCTTAGCAGCTGTCTAACTCCCAGGTACCTATTTACTGCTAGGTGAACAGTTGCATCAGGGTGAAAGAAACTCTACCCATTGGTTTCCGCCTCCGCCGGGGATCGAACCCGGAACCTTAGGACTACGAATCCCGAGCGTTGTACACTCAGCCGACAGGCCCCTCGACAATATAACAATAACAGTCATTACTGCATAGTGTACCCACCTCGCCAGGCGTCCCCGGCGGGGAGGTCGGGGTGCCAGCCACTGTTCCCTCCGGCAGCGCCTTCAGCAGGTCGTCGAAGTCCTCGCGGACGGTCGCCACCTGCGGGAGGAAAGGTATACCTGTCAGGGACACGTCTTGGGGGGGAAGGTATACCTGTCAGGGGACACGTCTTGGGGGGGAAGGTATACCTGTCAGGGGACACGTCTTGGGGCTTCTTGTCTGAATAACTAATTAATGGAAATGTCTTCCTATCACCCCCAGGCTATGGAGGACATGTATGAGAATATGATAACGATATGTTTATGATAACGATGTGATAATAAATTAATTGTACTAATTATTATAATAATTATTATTCAATACATTGTAACACAAATATTTTGTATTAACACTTTGTATTCCTCGGCAAGTAAGACCATAACCAACAAAGATAGCCATTAGAAATCAAAAGTTAGCAGACAGATAGATCTGCTAACGATAGATCTGCTCCGATAGATCTAGATTACCCCCACTGAGGAAGGGGGAGCTGGGGCCCAGAGGGACATGTGTTGAGCGGGGCAGACATCCAGGGGGAGATGATCCGCTGGAGGGATATTCTACACTACAGCTTGGGCAGTGTGTGGAGGTCCGCCGCGACCTGGCCAGCATCTGCTGTGTAACTGGATGCTGGAGGCTGTTTACAGCCCGGCACGCGGCTCTTCATCACAACACATAACAGCAGCGCAAGAATTCGTTTTAATGCTGGAGAAGCAAGTTTGAGTATGGAGTCGTGCCAACGCCAGAAGAGGTAGCAGCAGAAGCAACAGAAACAACAGCAGCTGTTGTAAAAGCAGTGTCAGGATTACAAGCAGGAGCAGCAGCTGTAGGACCATCAGGACTGTAGACTCACGTTGCCAGGTGGGGCTGTAGAGAGGGGTGGGGGCTGACGCTTGCGCAAGAACACCCACCCATACCCCCATACCCCCCTCTCACTCATACCCATACCCCTCCCTTCCACACCCATACCCCCCTCCCCACACACTCGCTCTCATAACCCTAACACCCACATACGGCTTCCATAATCTTATAAAACCCACACTTTACACAGACCCACGCCAAACCCATGTGGGCCCCCTAACAGAAATAGGCTCTTTACAAGATCTTTTCGAAGCATGATGCATTCCAGCCCACGTCTTCGGATACTCTATCTATCACGTATCATCTATCGCGGCCACTATCACGTATACCCTACATGATAGTGACCGTAGCCCCCCCACAACACCGCGGCTGTTTTCATTATCAAAACAAAGGCAGTAGGTCGGTGCTCCCTCCTCCGCCCGTCCACTCACTTGACGGGATACATGTTATAGCCCTCACCCGTCATCCGTCTCGAGCGGATTTCCAATTTCGTGTATTTTTGGGCGAAGACTTGCATGGGACCTTCGGTTCTCGCGGCCTTCATCACGGCCGCGATGGTGGGTACAGAACATATAAGCTAAGTTTGTGCCCCGCAAATTAAAACTCGAGTTGTTTCAAACGTTGTCGATTGAGGAAAGCATCGCCCGTCTTTATGCCAGACACAGGAATGAGTGTGGGTGTGGTGGGTGTGGTGGGTGTATAGTTGGTGTGGTGGGTGTGTAGTTGATGTGGTGGGTGTGTGGTGGGTGTGGTGGGTGTGTAGTTGGTGTGGTGGGTGTGTAGTTGATGTGGTGGGTGTATAGTTGGTGTGGTGGGTGTGTGGTTGGTGTGGTGGGTGTGTAGTTGGTGTGGTGGGTGTGTGGTTGGTGTGGTGGGTGTGTAGTTGGTGTGGTGGGTGTGTGGTTGGTGTGGTGGGTGTATAGTTGGTGTGGTGGGTGTGTAGTTGATGTGGTGGGTGTATAGTGGATGTGGTGGGTGTGTGGTTGGTGTGGTGGGTGTATAGTTGATGTGGTGGGTGTGTAGTTGATGTGGTGGGTGTATAGTGGATGTGGTGGGGTTGAGGTGTGGGTATAGGCAGGGGCAACGGCTTAGGCTACATAACATGAGGTATTCGTCGGAGGTTCCCCTACCCACCCAGCACCCCGATCCACAAAGAGGTGGAAGTCCTGTCGACTACCCCTCCCCATATCCCCCCCCCAAACACTGAAACAATAGTAACTGACGCTGATCTGTTAGCCACTGATCCCCCTTTGTCCAGCATCTGGATGGAGACAGAGAAAGAGAGAGGTTTCGCCTTTCACGTAAACGATTTTCCCCCGTCACAGTATCTCTGTCCGGGTCGTTATGAACCTCGTCAACCTTTTCCCGGACACTCGTTCAAGCCGCTCTTGTGTCGACATGGGTCACGAGGGAACGACTAGAGATGATCCCTAGAACTCTCCCCTCCGGACATAACCTCAGAATGAAGAAGCGCTTGTTATTATAGATTCAGCTACTCGGAACAAGTTCCGAGTAGCACGGGCTATGGTGAGCCCACAGCGGACTTAGCTGGCACAGGAGCGGTGCTCCGAAAGAGGCGTCTGTCACAGAGACTACTACTTCTCTAACCCTGTCCATGGAGGACAGAAGAAAATGTATATATGCTGGTTAGCATTGTAAATGTCTGGCCACGTCTGTGGTAGAAAATAATAAAAAAAACAAAACAAAAGAACAACAACAGAGACTACTCCCATGCACAGGTAGTTGACCAATATAAATTGCCATTCACACTTCCGTGGTAATAAACTTATTTTTCTGGCTTTTCCCTAATTTAATGAAAGGGAATTTATTTTATTAAGACCACTTAATACCTCGTTCGATGGAGCTTTGGCCTCACACACGCGTGGGGATCCAGGGTTCGAATCTCCTAGAGCCCAGGTGAATGGGAAGTGGTCAGGATAAGGATTTGGGATGGGACGGGGGGAAAGAAATGGTGCCCAACCACTTGTGGACGGTCGGGGATTGAACGCCGACCTGCATGAAGCGAGACCGTTGCTCTACCGTCCTGCCCAAGTGGATGACAAGGAAATAAAGAGAGCTTCAACAGTATGGCTATGTTGCACTCTCTCCCACACCACTCCCTACAACACCATACTCAATTATACGGAAGACTTTAACAACGGTGGTGGGTGCGCTGAAGATATTACAGATGTTATCTCCACAGCCATGTGTGCCCGGAGCAACGGGTGCCCGGAGCAACGGGTGCCCAGAGCAACGGGTGCCCGGAGCAACGGGTGCCCAGAGTAACTGGTGCCCAGAGCAACTGGTGCCCGGAGCAACGGGTGCCCGGAGCAACGGGTGCCCGGAGCAACGGGTGCCCGGAACTATGTGTACACATATATATACCTGTAAGACGATATGTGGATGGATATGCTCTCACTAAACTGTTTCTTTGATAGGTTTAATTTTGAATCAATTGTGTTAACTTCTGCTGTCTATCTTCTGTCTCCAGCACAATCCATCTTCTTTCTATTCTTACACTCAAAAAAAAAATTCTTTCTACCATACACCTAATTCGTCGGTGCCTCAAGTTTCCCTTCTATGTCCCCTTGTTACTCTGATTTACTGACAGCATCTGCTTTATCAGCCTTATGAATTTCCTTGAGAATCTTGTATGTCGTTATCACGTCTCCTTAATTATATCCCTCTTAAAGTGGTGTGAAGTTCATCTGCCTTAGCATTTCCCCGTAGTTTAATCCTTTTAGTTCTAGTACGTGCCGCGTTGGATACCTCTGGATTTTATCATTTCTTGGGTTTATTTCCATTATCATCGTTCGGGGTTCCACACTGGGTCTATATACTACAGAATGGGCCTCGCAAAGAGAGAGAGGAAAATAGATAGATATATATATATATATATAGAGTAGAGAGGGGGAGAGAGAGAGAGAGCGCGGGTGGGAGAAGTTTCTCTCTTAACTAATGGACAGCTCCTAATTTTAAGAGATAGAGATAAATAGTGAGGGGAAGAGGAGTAGGTACATCTCTCCCATTTTCCGGTGTATTGTGTAGGTGTCTTCCTGGGACGGGTTCGATAGCTCGTTACCCGTCACCTCCTGTCCGTACCACCCCCACCCATCGTCCCTTCCCCACTACCTGCCAGCCTCCTCACACTACCATCACCTGCTGCCCTCCCGACAGCAGCCGGCCTCCCCCATACCACCACATGCCCTGTCTGCCATCGCCCCCACCTATCCATCTGCCCGCACTATCCTCACACTATCCCCTGATGTTACTACACACAATACGTTGCTGCCTACCCTACAACTGACACCATTCGTTGAACGATTTCAGCTAACTTCCATGGATAATCAAATGATAACATGGCAAGCACCCTCTGCAGAGTTCAGAAACGATTAATATATTAATTTGTGCATTTGCAATTCGTAAATGCGCTAAAAATTGCATATAGTAACGTGGAAATTTCAAGATCATTCCTCTTGTTCTGTTAGTCAACTTCACGCTAATTCACGGATCAAAACATAGTTTGAGTATCTTTCTCAATCAGCAGAGCCCTTATCACACTACACAATGACAACCATTGCTCTTTCACATACAGCCCCGCTCCTGTGCCAGGTAAGTCCACCACGGGCTCACCATAGCCTGTGCTGAATCTACAACAACAACACGAGCGATTTGTTCATCACAGCCCCGTGGGGATTTGTTCACCAGCGAAGGTCCTCTGGGATGTGCCTCCCCCACACCCCGGCCAGTGTAAGCGTTCATACAAGGAGTAAGAAATAAATAAAACCGTCTTCAAATCTATACGTAATCAAAGGACGCTTTATAACACTGTCATCCACACAAAAGCTCTCGTGAAGAACGTCAATGGCCACCCATCCCACGGTCAATGTGGTAGGTGATATAGGGGGGGTTGGAGTAGTTTCTTATGTGTTTTGGTCTGCCTGCATCTGCCTATCGTTTTTCAATCATACGCTGCTTTGGTAGACTAACGAGGAGAGACAGTCGACCAGTGGTGGGCACAGGACCATAACGTCGCCCAGCACACGTTCACATACAATGAAGTGAAATTTGACACGGTTCCATATATTTTTTTCGATCAGTGTGTCTCTTGTGAGGCGCCTAAGAACACGTGAAGGGCGAGCAGAAGGGGCGGACTCTACGCTGACAACAATGTGGCCGGGGACCCACTCCGTAGTGAGCCCTCAACTCTCCTACACAACAAAGCCCGCCTCTAGGGGCTCCCGACCACACATCACAACACTTGGTAAGCAACCCGCAGTTCCAGTCTGAAATTCTTCGAGAAAAAACTCTTCCTATTCTGCTCCATTTCGCTTCTTGAAATAATTTTGTTCTCCTACAATATGAAAGTTAGTCTTTCAATGGAATACGAATGAGAGATTTCAACGCAGCGCGAGAAGTTATCTCAAGGGTCCTCTTCCAAGAACTGTTTCCCAAAAGCTATGTACAAACGATGCACAAGAGTGGAAAATGTACACAAGAAATTCTTTTCAAGATGTGCCGTGCGGGGAAAAAAAAATATTTCTGCCAACCTGGTGACGTAATTCTTCAAAAGTATTTGTGTTCCCCAGCCACGGTGGACGGATATAAAGCATCAGGTCGGCGGGGAATAATGTGCTCGACCATAGTGGCAGGAGAGAATTCAATGCCCCGTGAAAAGCGATCCAAATACTTTTCCAGTCTGCTTCGCTTCACAGGTCCCGCGGCAGTGTTATGATCCTCTATAACACACAAAAAGGGTCCTGGCTGATAGAAAGGGTCGAACTGAGAATTTCCAATTCTACGACGATCATTCAAAGAATATATTTCCCTTAAAAGCAAAGTCATTTTTCTATGAAATGTGTATTTCTTAAAATACGAAAATAGGGGAATATATTTAATAAACTCGAGACTTTATGGATAGAGAAAATATCCTTTCCAGGTCAATTCCAGTAAGAATTCCTCGTCCTCCAGGGAACGGTATCCATCACGCTTCAGTAACTCTGAAACAATCAAAACTGACGAGCTGTTAATGACAGATAATCACACACTTTGAGTCATTACCAAGGTGATTACCTGACTTGTAAACCAATTGAAGTAGTGGGTAATAACGCTGACGATCGCTGGGTCGACAGAAGCATAAACAGCGGTAGTTTGTGGAGCAGCAGCTACTGTAAATAGCCTTGCTAACCCGGCCCGAGAAAGAGAGAGAGAGAGAGACCGACCGAGACCGACACCGAGACCATACGGTAATCAGAACAGGTGGGAATTGTCTGGTCTAGGGAGATATATATAACATATTCTAGGCCATTTGTGACCAAAGAAATACAAATATCAGGTAAGACAAAACGAGACCAGTTAAGACCAACTGAGAATAGGAGAATTACGATCACGTTTCAGGCAAGTTTCCCCCCAAATGAGCCGCGTTTATTAGTCTTCTTTGTGGCTTAAAGCGCTCCTCGTCCGGATGGCTTGTGTGTTCCCTGTAGCTGTGTGCGTCCAGGGATGTAATCTGACAGAGATTTTACTAAAATTTAAAAGTGAATGCCTCTAGCTCCAGGCAGTTGACGCGATAAATTGCTAGTAGATGTAACACAGCTCCTATACAGGTATTATTTAATATTTAAGTACATTTAAAACTAAATGGGTTTATATATATAATATAATATATAATATAATATATAATATATATATAAATATATATATATAAATATATATAAATATATATATAAATATATATAAATATATATATAAATATATATAAATATATATATAAATATATATATAATATATATATATATATATATATATATATATATATATATATATATATATATATATATAATATATAATATATAATATAATATAATATAATATAATATAATATATTATATATGTCTCATTTCCGTGAACTGTTACTGATTCTCAGGTGTAAGAGAGTCTAAGGCTGCTAAGAATAGTTTCTCATATCTTATAACTCAAGCCGCTGCTGATGGATTATTTCAGCTTAACGCGTCAGCTTATGCTGTGGTCAGCTGTCCAGGGTAGCAGAGCATGTGGTCGACGGGTTTATAGTAGAAGCTTAACTGATTAGTTTTTATGGGCTCACCATAGCCCGTGCTACATGGACACTTCGTCCTGAGTAGCTAAATCTTTAACAACATGATTAGTTTATGCCTGTCAGTTTCTCTCTATCTCCTGCCTCACTCTCTCTCTCCTGTCTCTACTCTGTCGAGCTCCCTTGTACTCTTGAACTCTTGTACTCTGTAGTCAACGGAACGCGAGTTATCAAGGGAGCTGCGCCCCCTGCGTCTCCTTGGGACCCCACATAGGCAAAATTGACGTGTAAACTGTGGTAGAGACGTTGATACGAGCAGCGCCTGGGATGGGTCCGTTCAGTAATCACTGGTGTGGTCAGCTGAGTGCGTGTCTTAACTCTAGCCAGACCACCAAATGTAGGGAAAGAATGAGGGGATGCATTGGAGGATCGGGCTGTTCTTTTCTGTATTCTCTCTCTCTCTCTCTCCTTCTGTCTCTCTCCTTTTATGCTGATGCTTGCCGTCCATGTCTTCTCGGCTGTCTTTTCTCTTCCTAGCCCCTTTTCTCTCGTTTCCGCCTTCACCGCCTTCGTCCCTACTTCCGTACGTTTTTATCTCCTTCCCTCCCGGCCGTCATTCCTTTATTCTCCCATAGCGCCCTACCAGCGTTCCATATCTTGTACTTTCCCACTTAGTTTCTGTTCTCTCACTCTTACTGTTATTGTCCTCCCTCACCCCTCCCTGCCTCTCCTCATCCCTTAACTTTCCCAGCCTCTCCTCCCTCACCTCTCCCAGCTCCTCCTCTTCCAACCTCGCCTCCTCCACATAGTCCTCCTAGCATCACTACTGGGACGCACTTCCCTACCTCCGTCACCACTTGAGGCGTCTGTGATGACTGGTCAGGCGCGTCGGCGTTGTGACCGGCGGAGTTGTGACCGGTGGTGACAGGCCTGGGGGCGAGGGGTGGTGGCAGGGTGCGGGATAACATTCTGGGGTCGTTATTACACCAGGGTGGGGTCAATACCTTGGGGTGGGGTTATTACCTCAGGGTAGGAGAGCTGGTGTTGGCAGTACCTTAGAGTAGTGAGCAAGGGGGGGGGGGTGAGGATGGTCGTATGACCCCTGGTAAGCAGTAGAAGCAGTAGCAAGAATCCAATCTCCATCATCACTGATCACCACCCTTAGTAAGCCCTAAGTTGAGACACTGTAACAACTCCTACAGCGTGCTTAAGGGCATAACGTGCGCTTAAGGGCATAACGTGCGCTTAAAGCATAGGTAGCCGTAACATACGAGCATTCCTTCCTCTTTCCCACCAATTTAAGTGCTATTTCATCCCCTAATAAATGAGTGCCGTGTTTTCCCAAATCATTTAATGGCATTTTGGACCTTAAATTCCTGCAGGCAAACACCCAGGGTGGGGGTCAGTGTGGAGCTGCTAAGGTCGGCGTGCCTTTTAACAGGGGCACGATTTCCACTCTTCTGGAGCTCCTTCCTGCCCTGTCACTAGATCGGGGCAATAATGAGCTACGCTTATCCGCCCATCTTGTGCTTAATCGAATTTGGAGTGGCGTCAAAGTGTTCATAACAGGCTACTGATTATTCTCCTTCCCTTCCTTTCCCTTCCCTTCCCTTCCCTTCCCTTCCCTTCCCTTCCCTTCCCTTCCCTTCCCTTCTTCCCTCTCTTGCACCTACCATCATTCTTCTTTTACACACTTTCCTTATATTTTTTTCAAAGGGAGTTGAGGGCTGGGATGGTGGGGCTTGGTAGGAGGCTATGTGTAGCAACGCAGAAAGGCAGTGGAAAGGTGGAATCTCTCTCTCTCTCTCTCTCTCTCTCTCTCTCTCTCTCTCTCTCTCTCTCTCTCTCTCTCTCTCTCTCTCTCGCTCTCGCTCTCCCTTTCACAGTTGAGCACGACTGACTGCAGAAAGATACTGGGCATTGACTAGAGAACATGGGTGTGGTGAGGCGCGAAAAAGATGACAGACATCGCTGAGGGCTAGTGAAAGAGAGGTGCTGAGGGCTAGTGGAAGAGAGGTGCTGAGGGCTAGTGAAAGAGAGGTGCTGAGGGCTAGTGAAAGAGAGGTGCTGAGGGCTAGTGAAAGAGAGGTGCTGAGGGCTAGTGGAAGAGAGGTGCTGAGGGCTAGTGAAAGAGAGGTGCTGAGGGCTAGTGAAAGAGAGGTGCTGAGGGCTAGTGGAAGAGAGGTGCTGAGGGCTAGTGGAAGAGAGGTGCTGAGGGCTAGTGGAAGAGGTGCTGAGGGCTAGTGGAAGAGAGGTGCTGAGGGCTAGTGAAAGAGAGGTGCTGAGGGCTAGTGAAAGAGAGGTGCTGAGGGCTAGTGGAAGAGAGGTGCTGAGGGCTAGTGAAAGAGAGGTGCTGAGGGCTAGTGAATGAGAGGTGCTGAGGGCTAGTGGAAGAGAGGTGCTGAGGGCTAGTGGAAGAGAGGTGCTGAGGGCTAGTGGAAGAGAGGTGCTGAGGGCTAGTGGAAGAGAGGTGCTGAGGGCTAGTGAAAGAGAGGTGCTGAGGGCTAGTGAAAGAGAGGTGCTGAGGGCTAGTGAAAGAGAGGTGCTGAGGGCTAGTGAAAGAGAGGTGCTGAGGGCTAGTGAAAGAGAGGTGCTGAGGGCTAGTGAAAGAGAGGTGCTGAGGGCTAGTGAAAGAGAGGTGCTGAGGGCTAGTGGAAGAGAGGTGCTGAGGGCTAGTGGAAGAGAGGTGCTGAGTGCTAGTGGAAGAGAGGTGCTGAGGGCTAGTGGAAGAGAGGTGTTGAGGGCTAGTGGAAGAGAGGTGCTGAGGGCTAGTGGAAGAGAGGTGCTGAGGGCTAGTGAAAAGGAGGTGCTGAGGGCTAGTGAAAGAGAGGTGCTGAGGGCTAGTGAAAGAGAGGTGCTGAGGGCTAGTGGAAGAGAGGTGCTGAGGGCTAGTGGAAGAGAGGTGCTGAGGGCTAGTGAAAGAGAGGTGCTGAGGGCTAGTGAAAGAGAGGTGCTGAGGGCTAGTGAAAGAGAGGTGCTGAGGGCTAGTGAAAGAGAGGTGCTGAGGGCTAGTGAAAGAGAGGTGCTGAGGGCTAGTGAAAGAGAGGTGCTGAGGGCTAGTGAAAGAGAGGTGCTGAGGGCTAGTGAAAGAGAGGTGCTGAGGGCTAGTGAAAGAGAGGTGCTGAGGGCTAGTGAAAGAGAGGTGCTGAGGGCTAGTGAAAGAGAGGTGCTGAGGGCTAGTGGAAGAGAGGTGCTGAGGGCTAGTGAAAGAGAGGTGCTGAGGGCTAGTGAAAGAGAGGTGCTGAGGGCTAGTGAAAGAGAGGTGCTGAGGGCTAGTGAAAGAGAGGTGCTGAGGGCTAGTGAAAGAGAGGTGCTGAGGGCTAGTGAAAGAGAGGTGCTGAGGGCTAGTGAAAGAGAGGTGCTGAGGGCTAGTAGAGAATAAGCGCTGAGAGCACGTGGAAAAATAGCTCCTAAGGGCAAGTATAGAATAAGTAGCGAGTCTCTGAAAAAAATAGATATAGACGCTAAGGACTAGTAAGGAACAGGGGACAGAGTAGGGAATACCTTGCGGTGATTTCGGGGAATCAACGTCTCCGCGGCCCGGTCTCTGACCAAGGCCACCCTTGGCAACAGATTTCACATGTGGCCATTCAGGCAACGGCAGGTTCTGGTCTAGTTGATAAGGTGGCCCTTAAGACATATAAGATAACGAGCCACAACGCTGGGAGAGATATCAGGAGGAGAGGGCCCTCAGGGATATGTTTTGAGGGCCCCCAAATACTCGTCATTTACGAGAATGAGTTCCCAGGATGGGGGATCATTTACATGGGAAGTGAGTGAGAGAGGCGGTAGGAGAACAGTGTTTAGTGCGAAGCCTCTGAGAGTAGACACAGGTAGATGTGCGGTCCATATTCCTATTGTTATTATGTGTAATTTATTTATATAAATAAATATATATATATATATATATATATATATATATATATATATATATATATATATATATATATATATATATATATATATATATATATATATATATATATATATATATATATATATATATAAAGGTATGAGGTTACCACCTCTGGTGCAAAAACATACATGCACTCACACTCTCACACACACACACACACACACACACACACACACACACACACACACACACACACACGTGAAGAGGCAGCATCACTGGAGTAATTACTATGATCCCAGCAATTCCCAGCTGCCTAGCGCACATCTGCTGTCTCTTGCATCCTATCCCCCTTTCCTTAACTCCCCACCTCCCTCCCTCCCTCCTCCCCATTACACCCCATAACCCCCCACACACTCCCTATCACTCATAACCCCCCACTCCCCATTATGTACCCCCACAGACCACACACACCCCCACCCCTCGTCCCATGAATCGTGTACTTCATCCCCCATCCACAAGTGACTTCACACTCCCCTCCACCGTCCTCAAAACCCCCCATACATCTCAAAAAGGATTTGGGATGTATTGGTTAGAGGATGGGTTAAGAAAACCTATCCTCCAACAGATTGATTGATTGATGAAGATTAAGCCACCCAAAAGGTGGCACGGGCATGAATAGCCCGCAAGTGGTGGCCCTTTTGAGCCATTACCAGTATCAAGAGCTGATACTGGAGATCTATGGAGGTGCGACTGCACCCTGCGTGACGGGAGATGTCTCCCGTCTCCTCTAACACTGTTTTCGTATTCTGTATAGTCAATCCATTTGAAGTGAAGCATTGGAGATAGAACCTACGGGTTATTCATGCCCGTGCCACCTCTTGGGGTGGCTTAATCTTTATCAATCAATCGGAGGTGGAAACCCTGGACCACAGCTTGACTGCATGAGGGAGGGGAAGGGGCAGTGCGTGAAACCCCCTGATTGGGCTTCTGTGGAAGCCTCGGTACCCCCCCCCCATAGAGGATTCAAGTCGCAAGTTTCACAGGTTGCGATGCTTTTGGCCATGTCGCGGTGTAGTGGTCTAGGGCGTGCGCTTGGGAGTTCCAAGTGTGCGGGTTCGAATCCTGCTTATGGCTCCCACGGATTTTTCTCAATCTGATAATTTAATGGTTTACATTTAATCACCAGAATATTAATTTAATATTAAGTTAATCATGAGAGGCCATTCCTGTTGGTTGCGTGTGCTGCTTCAACCCTGAGAGGGTGATCGAGATGGTTTCTGTAGGCGATGCCGCAGGAACGTCGTAGAACGCCGCAGGAACGTCGTAGAACGCCGCAGGAACGTCGTAGAACGTCGCAGGAACGTCGTAGAACGCCATATGAACGTCGAGGAACGCCGCCACGTGTTTGAGTTTTTTCGGAAGAGTGAAGGTGTGGATCAGATAAGGCTGAGAGAGAGAGAGAGAGAGAGAGAGAGAGAGAGAGAGAATGAACGCGTGGTCATGTAATTATATGACAGATCCCATCTGTGGGTAGGTCCCGTATAGCAGGCCTTCTACTGAAGCTCCTCATTACAACTTCTGCTTCTATCTTCATCTGTGCGTGTGTGTACACGCCCCTGGGGGAGGGAGGGCGTGAGGATGTGAGGGAGGGAGGGCGTGAGGATGTGAGGGAGGGAGGGCGTGAGGATGTGAGGGAGTGAGTGAGGGAGAGCGTGAGGGAGAGAAGGCGTGAGGGAGGGAGGGAGGGTCCACGTTGAGGACATGACAGCTGGGGACCGGAGCGCGTGGACCACGCTGCCTCCGGTGGTCGACTCCTATAATTGTCGAGACATCGATTGACCGCCCGAATTTTTAATGCCCGTCTTCCTCCTGACTGGCTGGCTGGCTGGCTGGCTAAGAGGACATCAGGGTCCTCGCGCCGCCTCCTCACCGCTCTGGAGGCATCCTTAACTTGTCCCGCGGTAATGAGGGTCGGGCTGGTAAACAAGGCCGTCCCGGAACTAAGGAGGTCCCGCGGGTGGGTGTGGGAGTTCCGGTATTGTGGTCTAATTGTTGATGTGTTGGATATAATCCCTATTATTGTTATGTGTGGGATTGTTAATAATAGTATTATTTCTACTGATGGAACTGATCAGTGGTTTTTTTTGATTAGTTGTTAATTTAAATGTGGTGGTTGAAGTACTTGAGTTGTTTGGAATTGTGCAATTTGAGATGTAGGCCTCAGGTCAGGCACTGGAAATGGTTAGGGCTATTCAGCGCAGTTAATGCTCCCAGAACAAGATTCTTATAATAGGTTTACATCCAGGTCCCGAGTTACTGCTAGGGGAACGGGGACACACGGTGAAGGAACTGTGCCCAGTCATTCATCTGTCCATGGTTCAAACTCGGGTCGGCTTGTAATTCGCCGGCGAGTGTGCTAACCACTACACCAAGTGTTGACGGAAATGATAGACTGCTAGAATCTGTTGACCAGACCACACACACTAGAAGGTGAAAGGACGACGACATTTCGGTCCGTCCTGGACCATTCTCAAGTCGATTGTGTTAGGCGATTGACCATTCACAATCGACTTGAGAATAGTCCAGGACGGACCGAAACGTCGTCGTCCCTTCACCTTCTAGTGTATGGTCTAGTCAACAGACTTCAGCCTCGTTATTGTGACTCATCGCCTGCTAGCATCTACCAGGTGTGTGTATGGAACATCAGGGAACCAGCTAGGCAGCTGGTGAGGAACGTCAAGGGAACAGCTGGTGTGTTGGGTCGTAGCGTGGCAAACACACTGTTCCTTGACTGTCCTCCTATCCCAGCTCCCTGTCCTAGCTCCTATCCCTTCTAGGCGTTATATAATCATACTGGCTATAGGCGCTTTCTCTCCCCTAATTACCTTACCCCTCCTCTGCCTCCCATGGAAAGGGGCCCAATCTTTCCCTTCCTCAGGAAACGGTCAAAAGTGTCCAAAAACTTCGTCTCGGAGTCCATCTGGACTCCTGATGGCGCCAGAGACCCAGTCAGCAGATTACCGTTTTAACCGCCAATCCACAACAGGACCGGACCGTTAATTGGAACCATTGGGATGGGGGATTTTTTTTGTTCTTTTAATCATCCCGTACCAGCCACCCTCCGGTCCACCCCCATACCCAATTCCGGACCCCCACTCTGGGCCCCTTAACCGCCACCACCACCACCCACCACAAACCTATTTAAGTCTAATTTTTTGGGGGGGTTCCAATCGTGCTGGCGTCGTAACACTCGTTCATCGTGCGTCGCTCTACGTGCGTCAGATGAACCACTTACCTGACGCACGTAGTCGACTCGTTAGCGGACTCGACCTGATGGTCGACTCGTCGGCGGTGCTTCGACACATCACCGCGAGCGCATGATGAATGGCTACGAAAGGGCCCGTGAAAAAGTAATTACGGGTTTTCATTATGCGGGGAGAAACGTAATTAATTAAGTCAAGAGGGATATATTGTCTCGGGGAAGATATTGGAGGGGAGGAGAGAGGGGAAGTGAGGGGAAGTGAGGGGGAGATGTACAGGGTGGGAGAGGGAGAAGGTAGAGAGAAGGAAATGAGAGGTAGAATGGAGGAGCTGATGAGGAGAGTTCAAAGGTCAGAGGTTACTTGAGAAAGGGGGGGGGGGAGGAGAGGAAACATCCGGGGGTGTGGTCGCTCCCAGATGAGGAGTACAGATGTGACCCCGGCTGTCAGCGTTGCCTGCAGATGTGACCCCGGCTGTCAGCGTTGCCTGCAGATGTGACCCCGGCTGTCAGCGTTGCCTACAGATGTGACCCCGGCTGTCAGCGTTGCCTACAGATGTGACCCCGGCTGTCAGCGTTGCCTGCAGATGTGACCCCGGCTATCAGCGTTGCCTGCAGATGTGACCCCGGCTGTCAGCGTTGCTTACAGATGTGACCCCGGCTGTCAGCGTTGCTTACAGATGTGACCCCGGCTGTCAGCGTTGCTTACAGATGTGACCCCGGCTGTCAGCGTTGCCTACAGATGTGACCCCGGCTGTCAGCGTTGCTTACAGATGTGGCCAGAGCTTCCCTCCTGTGCCACACTATCATCATCATCATAGAGCGCCACATATAAGGTGTTACAGAGCACTATTTCACTATTCTATGGGTGCATAGAAATGTCAAAAGTCACCAGATATATTTATTGTGCCATTGTCCCCTGGGTGCTCAAGGGGTAGGCAAGAAAGTCACCTCCTTCCATATAAGTGGTCAACAAACCACTTTCCTTCTCTTCAACCATGAAATTTTTAGAAATATGAATACTTTTAGTTCTCCCTCAGAGCCCGCCAACAGCTGTGAATGCGTTTTCTGTTGAATTTGCTTCTCGAGGTGACATTTATCATCATTAATCTTCAATGTCTTTAGGTCTGGTATCAACATCTTAAGTTATGTCTTAACAGGTTGATGTGGCTGGTAACTTTACTGGTGTTTGATAAGCTTGACGTCTTCTGATAATTATTTCCTCAACGTGAAAAATGGGGTGACAAGATGACAACTCAGACGGGATTTTCTTGCTATTGTGGGAGTGTTGAACATTGTTTACGGTGCTGTGGCGGTGTGTTCACTCACAGGATGAGTGACACTGCCCAATACTGTCATTATGACCCTATATTCACTTACAGGATGAGTGACACTGCCCAATACTGTCATTATGGCCCTATATTCACTCACAGGATGAGTGACGCTGTCCAATACTTACTTACGCCAATAAATATTGTTCTGGAAGGTCTAAGAATAATTCTGGAAGAATAAGAAAGAAAGGAAGGAAAACAAGAATTGTGGAAACTGCAGAAGGCCTATTGCTCCATACGCGACACCTCCTATTTATATCCACCCCTTTGGGTCTACGACTTTGGTTCTCCTACTTTGGCTTTATAGTAATTGGTTCTCTTACCACCCCCTTCGCCCCTTTTTAATAGTAAACATTACTGCACACTATTCTATGTTCACACGTGTGTGGCACTAACAAATACATGATATGAACAAATCCACAAGGGCCGTGACGAGGATTCGAACCTGCGTCCTAGAGCATCCCAGACGCTGCCTTAATCGACTGAGCTACGACATGGTCAAAAGACGTTGAAACCGAAGTTCTACTGAACTTACTGGATCCTGCAGCCTCTCCGAGGCACAACCAGGGTTTTACACAACTCCCCCCATGCACTCGAGCTATGTCAACAGGCCGTTCTCCCTCTTCGCCCTTACTTCATTACACTCAGAAATCACAATTGCGTGTGGCGTTCATTTGATGCATCACGAAATTGTGATTTGTGTGTGTAAATACATAATATATCTGACTTAGTATTTTAGATTTATGGAGCATTATTAATAGGTAACACACTAGCAGTGAGATTACTGCATTTTCACTCTTGGGTTTCTATAATATAGGTTTGTGGTCGGATATAAGTATAAGAGTAACCTCCCAGGAGGCATAAGATACACACTTTCTGTAGTTACTTCTTATCGTCTGAACGTGTTAGAACTTTAAGGAAAATCAATTATCAATTAACATGTGTTGAGACTGTATCTGGACATTGTACTGGATACACTACAATGCCATTGTATTGTCGGGGCTAATTCGACAGTGCCGAGGTTACGTATGGGGAACGTAGGAGCGTATGGAGAACGTAAGAACGTATGTATTGTCCCACTATTTCCCAAGGAGCTTGGTAACTTAAGGGAGACCGTTGAGAGAAGGAGTGGATGGAAGGGAGGGGGTAGTGGGAGGGAAGGGAAAGGGAAGGGAAAGGGAAGGGAAAAGAGATGAAGAGTATATAGTTATTAAAAGGTAATGGAGTGTTAATGGTCAGGGGTGGAAAGAAAGTTAGAGGAGAGGGGTAGAGTGTATGTGAGAACACAGTGTAGGGAGGATACACTGCAAGGGAGGACACAGTGTAGGGAGGATACACTGCAAGGGAGGACACAGTGTAGGGAGGATACACTGCAAGGGAGGACACAGTGTAGGGAGGATACACTGCAAGGGAGGACACAGTGTAGGGTAGGATACACTGCCGGGGAGAACACAGTGTAGGGTAGGATACACTGCCGGGGAGAACACAGTGTAGGGAGGATACACTGCAAGGGAGGACACAGTCTCCAATCACCCCCCCCTCCAATCCTACCCAAATCTTCCGAGCCCAGCGTTCAAATCGGCCACCATACGTCACCCTTCAACAAGACATCTGTTGTCCAATTTCCGAAGCGAAATACGGCGGAAGACGCTGAAACAATCCCTGATTTCTACGCTCTTCATGACTGCAATGTTGTTCGGCAAACACCACCACCTCTTGTAGAAGCGTTCTTCTACAAGAGGTGCTGCGTTCTACGTTCTTCTACAAGAGGGGCTGCGTTCTACGTTCTTCTGCAATCAGACGTTTGTTTACAAAACGTTTCTATTTTGGCGGGGGTGTGACACTGGTTCATGTTCGTCCTAACGCGGCTGAGGGATCGTTATCGGGGCCCAGCCGACTCGCAATTTATTAAGGAGCTTCAATGTAAAAAAGTTATGACCAGCCCATTATTTTTTTAATACTCGTAAATTGGGGCGAGCGGCGAAGAGCTTCCGCAGGTGTGGGAAGACGTATGTTAAGCCGGTGGGTGTAGGGAGGGTGTAGGGAGGGTGTAGGGGTGTTTAGGGAAGATGCTGGAGGGTGTGGGGGTGTCTAGGGAAGGTGCTGGAGGGTGTAGGGGTGTTTAGGGAAGATGCTGGAGGGTGTGGGGGTGTCTAGGGAAGGTGCTGGAGGGTGTAGGGGTGTTTAGGGAAGATGCTGGAGGATGTAGGGGTGTCTAGGGAAGGTGCTGGAGGGTGTAGGGGTGTCTAGGGAAGGTGCTGGAGGGTGTAGGGGTGTCTAGGGAAGGTGCTGGAGGGTGTAGGGGTGTCTAGGGAAGGTGCTGGAGGGTGTAGGGGTGTTTAGGGAAGGTGCTGGAGGGTGTAGGGGTGTCTAGGGAAGATGCTGGAGGGTGTAGGGGTGTCTAGGGAAGGTGCTGGATGGTGTAGGGGTGTCTAGGGAAGGTGCTGGAGGGTGTAGGGGTGTTTAGGGAAGGTGCTGGAGGGTGTAGGGGTGTCTAGGGAAGATGCTGGAGGGTGTAGGGGTGTTTAGGGAAGGTGCTGGAGGGTGTAGGGGTGTCTAGGGAAGATGCTGGAGGATGTAGGGGTGTCTAGGGAAGGTGCTGGATGGTGTAGGGGTATCTAGGGAAGGTGCTGGAGGGTGTAGGGGTGTTTAGGGAAGGTGCTGGAGGGTGTATGGGGGTGTAGGAAAGTGTAGCGTTTGGGTGTGGGGTAGGTAGGCTTGTACAGCACTTTCAAGAGTAAAATGGGAAAATCAGCATCAACAAACAAAAATTCCAAATAATACACATTGCAAAACAAAATCCAGAGCCCCATTATTCCTGACAACCTTCCATTGCAACACACGAATGTTGGCAGCACACTTGGACTCAAGATTAATAGAACAGGAATCAAAATTAAATTGAATGCCAGAATAAACAAAGCAAAACCAGCATTAAGCAAACTGAAGAGATTCCGTAGCCTTACCACGAATACACAGCTACACTTACGGCGGGACTACAGCCTTGTGTATCTCCAATACCCTCCACTACTTCTCTACACCTTAAAAAAACTAAGATACAAAAATTACAAGCAGTGCAAAACAAGGCATTAAGAAAAGCAGCAAAACACCGTCTGTCATATGACTAAACAATCATACAACTCCATGAAGCCCCTGAACATACAATCACTTTGAGATAAGAAAACACACAAGGAATGTGGTTACATTTCTGCTCTTCTAACCTGTCCGTTCATTATAGTGGGTAGGGGGGGGGGGTAGGAGGGATGTGGGGGGGGGGGTAGGAGGGATGGGGGGGGGGGGTAGGAGGGATGGGAGGGGGTTGGTAGGAGGGATGGGGGGTTAAAGAAGATGGAGAGGTGCAGGTAAAGGAACATTTTAGTTATATGGAATATACTGCAGTATGAGTTACGAAAGCATCCATCTTGCTGACACGATGTTCTGTGTGTGTGTGTGTGTGTGTGTGTGTGTGTGTGTGTGTGTGTGTGTGTGTGTGTGTGTACTCACCTATTTGTGTCTGCAGGATCGAGCATTGACTCTTGGATCCCGCCTATCCCGATCTTGGATCCCGTGTGTGTGTGTATACTCACCTATTTGTGTCTGCAGGATCTAGCATTGACTCTTGGATCCCGCCTATCCCGATCTTGGATCCCGTGTGTGTGTGTGTGTGTGTGTGTGTGTGTGTGTGTGTGTGTGTGTGTGTGTGTGTGTGTGTGTGTGTGTGGATAGTCCCACAGAGTGTACGTTACCGAGGAATGTAAAATATCGATGATACCATTCATGTGTACTCCCATTTTAAAATGTACATGGGCGTTCTAATTGTCGTGGTATATACATGTCCATACGTGTGATGATACATACTGATTACTACCCTTCTTATACAGATGCCATATGTATAATGTATGAACGTGTATGTACATCTATTCACTGATCCAATATGGGGGTAGGTCTTGGAGGCTGACACATGATCCCAGTGGGTCAACCTAAGCCACATTACCATCACCCTGCCCCTCTCTCTCCCTCACTACCACCCTCACTCCCTCACCACCACACTTTCTCCCCCTCCCCGACCCTCAACTCCCCCCTCCTCCTACCTTCCCAACCTACGCCCCTGTGTCAACAACAGTAGTTTAAACCATCGTCACGTATCATGTCTCAACAACAAATGAAGTACACTGGTATTTTCTCTCACTTGCCAGAGAATGATTGAGAGAGAGAGAGAGAGAGCGAGCAAGCAAGCTTCCACATCACTGGGCATCCCCACCACTAAGGCAAGGCTTCCTAAGATCCCTCTTAAGCGAACTCGTAACCTTACACCAAAAGCCTCTGCCTGAACACGCAAATCCTCCCCCTCTTCCCTACCCCCCTCCCTCCTATCTCGTTTATCCTCCTATTAACAATAAATGGGGAAAGGAAGAGAAATAAAGAGCTGGATGGATGTATGGAGGAAGAAAAAGACGAAAGAAGAGGGAGGGAAGGTGTGAGGGAGGAATGAAGGGCGTGCGAAACGAGAAATACAGAAGCAACGATACAGAAATAGGTAAATAGATTAGACAGCAAATAGATTAGATTAAACAATTAGACTGTCTAAATAGATTAGACAGCAAATCACCCGGTTGGAGCTTACCACAGGGTAGGGTACTTAAGTCTGTGGTCCATCTGACAATTACAGTTCCTAACTGCTAAGTACACCTCATAACTTGTGGCCCGTGTCAACGCTGAAGACCGCCTTCTTAACTTGACCAGTGAGATGTTCACTGTGCTGCCTGTTATCAGTCTTTAGCTTGTGTGTGTTCATCTGCCTGCGGTAGGCGATGGGAGGCTGCCATTGTAGAAATGTTCACGATAATGCCTTCACACTATGCTAGATGATAGGTCTGCCTTCTACCTTGCTAGTTGATGGCGGCCTGCCTTCTATCTTGCTAGTTGATGGGCCTGTCTTCTACCACAATATTAGCTGCTGACCCCCTCCACCACACTTACCGTGACCCTCATTTGCAATACATTTAACAAATCAAGATGTTCATCCGGTACCCCAAAGAGAATGTTTCTAAACGACAAATTAATATATATAAAATTATATAGGTAGAGTTAGAAAAAAATATTTTGTTCCCTGTTAGTAAGGCAAGATCCTTAATTATCCAAAACCCTTTAGGAGATGAGAAGAGAAGATAGAGAGAGAGGGGATGCAAGAGAAAAAGCAGAAACGAATGGAGTAGATAAATTAAAGAGAGATTGTGAAGACGACGAGAAGAGGGGGAGGGATGGAAGAGGAGGAGGAAGAGGAGAATATGACCTCCTCCTCCACCTCCACCTCTTCAGTGGAACTCGGTGCTTGCTGCTCCCTCGTGACCCCAACTGATTAACCACTGAGGGAGGGAGAGATAATGCGAGGGGTGTCGATAGTACATAATGATGGGGTGTGATGGGTGGGGGAGAGAGGGGTGAGGGGGAGAGGCATGAAGTGCTACAGTAGTGTAGTGGAGCCGGAGATGGGGGGTGGCTGGTGGGGGTGTGGCGAGGAGGTGTTACAAGCGTGGGAGATATAAAGGGGGGAGGGGGCGACACTGCCCTAATGTGAGAGGTGGTGTATCGAAGGTGGAGTGTGGTGGCTGATGGGGAGATGCCATGCATGGGGTGTGGGTATGAGGGGTAGGTATGGGGTGTAGGTATGGGGGGGGGGTGATCGAACTGGTAGGGTGAGGAAGGATGAAGGAGGATGGGAGATATGACGGTGGGGGATATGGGGGAGATCTGAGATGTAAGGAGGGATGAGGATGGGTTGTGGAGGAGTGTATGGATGTCTCAGGGGTAACGAGAGGAAGAGGTGGACATTACAGACATTACATTATCCCTCTGAGATGTATTTCTTTCTTGTCTCACTAAACATACTTGAACGTGAATTACAGAGGGGCAGGGTGACCTTGCCGGGTCAAGGGAGTGGGAAGGGTCAGGGTGACCCTACCGGGTGTGGGAAGCTTGGCGGTGTTACACGACATTAGAGTGAGAGGGGAAATGAGAGGTATTTGGGACGTGGTCTACTAAAAAGAGGGGAGCAGAGTGAGGGGTCGGGGAATAGATATTGTAGCTACAGAGAGGGCAAAGAAAGAGTGTACACCATCTTATGACTGACCCCCCAACCCGCTGCAACTCCCTCGTGGTGACCGCACACGGAGATTCAAACATTTGCAACATTATGACAGGATCTTTAATGCTCGAATATTGTAGTAAACACATAAGCTGATCTCTCACACGATGCCTAGAGACAGTGTGAGAGCTACTTAACGAGACGATGCAACACTATGGCAGGGAGATGGCAACAAAGATATTACAGCAAACTCTCTGAGAGTAAAAATCTGGGATTCTGCAGCAGGTTATGTTATCAATACCGTGTTGGTGCAAGAACTGTGTCAAGAACTGCAAGCTGTAACGTTGTAAAGAGAAGGTATTGGGAAGGGAGGAGTGAAGCAGTTCTCAAGTACTGGAAATGGATATTAAGTTAAAACGTTCTCTGGCTAAAACCCAACTTGCAATACAGTAGAACTTGCTAACATGAACCTGCAAATGTGCAATCCTAGTATACCCACACTGGGCACAAGATCTCCAAAGCTCTAGAGAACAACGAGGACCCACGTTAACTCGAATGCCGAGGCCACGAGACATTTACAATGGTTAAAACAAAAACAAAAAACGGAATTGGTTTTTGTGTTAGTGTTGGAAAATTATCGCAAGAAGATTATGGAGCGTGGCCTTGAAATCCTAACACAGAGTCGCTTATTAGCGCACAAAAACATGAAGTCTGTCTCTCCCAGAGAGTCAAAGGGTGACATTAGCAGTGAGGAAGGGAGGGGCGGTGGGAGGGGTGACGTGTGGAGGAAGAAGGGGGAAGTCTTGCAATTCAGGAAAGGGTCGGAGGTTAAGACAATGTCCCAGAAGGGCGTTTGGTTAGGACATAATCTTACACTTCTGGCGTAGCGTTGCTGGATTGGTCATTGTCTCGAAGTGACTTATGGCAAGAACCTGATCCAGGGCTTCTGGAAGACTATAATAAGACTGCAACCACAGGAAGACTGCTTCTGGAAGACAGCTTTCCTGGAAGACAGCTTTCCAGGGCGACTGCGTCTGGAAGACAGCTTTCCAGGAAGACCGCTTCTGGAAGACAGCTTTTCATGAAGACTGCTTCTGGAAGACAGCTTTTCATGAAGACTGCTTCGGGAAGACAGCTTTCCTGGAAGACCGCTTCTAGAAGACAGCTTTCCAGGAAGACTGCTTCTGGAAGACAGCTTTCCAGGAAGACTGCTTCTGGAAGAAAGCTTTCCAGGAAGACCGCTTCTAGAAGACAGCTTTCCAGGAAGACTGCTTCCAGAAAACAGCTGTCCAGGAAGACTGCTTCTGGAAGACAGCTTTTCCAGGAAGACTGCTTCTGAAAGACAGCTTTCCAGGAAGTCTGCTTCTGGAAGACAGCTTTTCATGAAGACCACTTCTGAAAGACAGCTTTTCATGAAGACCACTTCTGAAAGACAGCTTTTCAAGAAGACTGCTTCTGAAAGACAGCTTTTCAAGAAGACTGCTTCTAGAAGACAGCATCCCAGGAAGACTGCAAGTGAAAACAATTATCACAGAGGGAGCTGATGAATGGGTCACCACCCCTCGCACTTAAGACGGCTAACTGCTAGTTATGGCCGCGGTCCCACACTCAGGAGATGAGAAAGCATCTTGGGGAAGAAGATGCCACTGTTATCCCCAACCATAACAACTGGATAACTAAGATTAGTTGATCATCCTCCCCCCGCTCTCTGGTCCACAAGCAAGTCTCCCGCTGCTGTCAATACTGGAACGCGACATATGAAGGTGACAAGGCTACAAGGTACCTCATTAGCACACTGAGAGTGGAATCAAGACCAGTTATTTCCATTTTAAAAGTGGTTTGGATCGAAAAAGATGTACTAGTCAGCAGTCTGCTTGTAAATAGCTATGATGTAGAAGCCTATGTTTAAATATGTAAACATACGATTGAGACAGAGAGAGAGAGAGAGAGAGAGAGAGAGAGAGAGAGAGAGAAGGAAGCAATACCTACCTTCACACCGTTGAGAACAGCTGTGAGACGGGACCGACTCTGAGTGCAGCGTTTGCCTCATGTCCTAACTAGAAATATTGATCAGATAATGCCTGAGCTTCGCCCGAGGTAGCCGTGCGATCAGCGCTCTCATTAGCGGCCGCTGCAACTGCTCACCGCTCTCATTAGCGACCGCTGCAACTGCTAACCGCTCTCATTAGCGGCCGCTGCCCAAAATCACTGTCATCTTTGCACTGGCGGGTCCTGCAAGCGATGTCACAACGTACCTACAACCTTATGCTGGCTGGAACTCCAGCCTGTTTCCCTAGAGTACATCTTTCATATAACTCTAGAATTACCATATTCACGTACAAAATATACATTTCTAGCTACTGTGCATTTTGACGTTAGGTGCTGCAATGGAGTCATATTTGGCTAGCTGCTTGTACTAGTGATTAAGTTACGACAATTGGTTGAGATATTCGTTTGCCTTGTTCGGGTAGAAGGTAGACACAGTAGTCGCTTCTGTTTATATTTATTGACTGAGATAGCAAGGTATATATCTGCCTAGCCGAGGTCCTTCTACTCTGAGTCTGTGAGGATAACTGAGGCTGCTGCTGGGAGCATGCTTGATGCTCCTCTGTCTGGCATGACGTCAGAGGCCTACTCGCCTGTGATTGGTTACATTTCAACTGACAGAATTTGAGTATAACAGAGAGCCGGGGATTCCTTTCTGTTTATACAACCCGTTCTCGCAAATTCGTAAAGTCAATATTGACGTATTAACTACGTGCATAGGTGATATACTAAACATAATAGATACCCTTAAAAAGATTCATAGAAAACACCGACCTTACCTAACCTTGTTAGTATCTTAAGATAAGCATCTTATTGCTTCGTAATTACAATTATTACTTAACCTGTACCTATTATAGGTTAGGTAATAATTGTAATTACGAAGCAATAAGATGCTTATCTTAAGATACTAACAAGGTTAGGTAAGGTCGGGGTTTTCTATGAATCTTTTTAAGGGTATCTATTATGTTAAGTATGTCACCTATGCACATATTTAATAAGTCAATATTGACTTATTAAATTTGCGAGAACGGGTTGGTTTATAATACTGTTTTGACAGTTGAATCTTTATGTCTTCATAATTTCTTGCGTCGTAGATTGAAAAAAAATCTTTTGAGGGTAAGTGAGGATTCTTACTTTCTGTCTCATTGAAGTCTCCATGTTTTTCTTCTCTCTATTGATCACTGTGTCTCCTCAACCATTATCTCGTATCCTCCTCTTTATTTACCCTACTATAGTCTTCCCTTATGGTACTATAATCTTCTCCTCTACCCACGCCCTCCTCCCGGGGCTCTATACCCTCTACCTCCCGGGGCTCTATCCTCCCGGGGCTCTATATACCCTCTACCTCCCGGGGCTCTATACCCTCTACCTCCCGGGGCTCTATACCCTCTACCTCCCGGGGCTCTATACCCTCTACCTCCCGGGGCTCTATATACCCTCTACCTCCCGGGGCTCTATACCCTCTACCTCCCGGGGCTCTATACCCTCTACCTCCCGGGGCTCTATACCCTCTACCTCCCGGGGCTCTATACCCTCTACCTCCCGGGCTCTATACCCTCTACCTCCCGGGGCTCTATACCCTCTTACCTCCCGGGGCTCTATACCCTCTTACCTCCCGGGGCTCTATACCCTCTACCTCCCGGGGCTCTATATACCCTCTACCTCCCGGGGCTCTATACCCCTCTTACCTCCTGCCATATCCTACAACTAATCGCTAATACTCGTTCTTCATAACATTATTTTCGTGAATTAAATCCCGGGTGATCCAAAGCCACAATTGAGTCACTCACGTACCTCGAACGTCGCTCAAACCACCATTGAGTCCCCCCGGCGAGGATAAGTGAAATGGGACGAAAAGATATGAACCAGCGCGACAGCTGGGACTCGGCGCCGTCATGTGGTCTGCACGGACCATAGTGTCGTACCGCGATTTTTACTTGTTTATTCTTTTTTTTTTTTATTTTTTTTTTATCAAAGAGTAATTCGTCGTTTGAATGTAGATCAGCGAGGTAGAACGGAAATGGAGATTGTTGCTCTCTCTCTCTCTTTCTCTTTCTTTCTCTCTTTTTCTTTCTTTCTCTTTCTCTCTTTCTTTCTCTCTCTTTCTCTCTCTTTCTCTCTCTCTCTCTCTCTCTCTCTCTCTCTCTCTCTCTCTCTCTCTCTCTCTCTCTCTCTCTCTCTCTCTCTCTCTCTCTCTCTCTCTCTCTCTGTCTTCCTCTCTCTCTCTGTCTTCCTCTCTCTCTCTGTCTTCCTCTCTCTCTCTCTGTTCCTCTCTGTCTTCCTCTCTCTCTCTGTCTTCCTCTCTCTCTCTGTTCCTCTCTGTCTTCCTCTCTCTCTCTCTCTCTCTCTCTCTCTCTCTCTCTCTCTCTCTCTCTCTCTCTCTCTCTCTCTCTCTCTCTCTCTCTCTTTCTCTCTCTCTCACATACACATTCCCACTGACTTTACTATTCCCGGCTGCTAAAGATTTATAGAATATGCTACAAATAAGTAATATCAGTAATCGATATCAGTAATCATCAGGTGTGGCAGCGAGTAAGTAGAGGTTTGGTAAGTGTGGGAGTGTGTTGGTGCCAACATTCATACCAACTAGCAAAACGTTTTTGAAAATGAATAAAAATTGAGAGAAAAGGACTAAAAATTAATATAAAATGCTAAAAATATGTATAAAGAGCTACAAAATAATAGCATTAAAGGCTGAAAATTTACAAGTTATGGAAAATTAACATAGAAAAGTTATGGAAAATAGCTGAAAATGTAGCTAAAAATACAAATATTTAATTTGTATACAAATAAAGCTATAAGAACAAGTTACGTCAGTTGACTTATTTCTAGACAATTGGTATTTAGAATCATTGCTAAGATGTAGTTCCATCTTGGCTAAACGAGCTGGTTATGACTTTTCTTCTCAATCTAATTGGTCAAAATTCTGAATATTTTCATTGTACAACTTTCGTTAATTTTTTGATGTAAAGAATAAAGTGTTTAGTGGCGGAAAACTTGAAAATCATATTTCCATTTTAAAATTTTTAGTTGTAAATGCAATTTTAAATTATGGGAAAAATCTGCTTATGCGTTGTCTTAAGTATTGTCTTAACAAGATTTTTTTTACGCGAATGAGATTATTCTGTGTGGCGCTGGTGTGGCCATGGTGTGGTGCTGGTGTGGCCATAGTGTGGTGCTGGTGTGGCCATAGTGTGGCCATAGTGTGGCCATGGTGTGGCCATAGTGTGGCCATGGTGTGGCGCTGGTGTGGCCATGGTGTGGCCATGGTGTGGCGCTGGTGTGGCCATGGTAAGGAAATACGGTAAGATCAGCGTGCAGATCCTCTGAATAGGATCAGAGACGGTGTGAGAGACGGTGTTCTCCCTCCCCCGAACCCATCCCACACTGCATCACTCCCTCCCACCCATTCTTTCCATCACATGCCCTCCTACCCCTCACATCTCCCTTCCACTTCTCTCTCTCCCCTTCCCCCATCCCTCACACACCCTCCCACATCACCCATCCCTAACCTTCCCATCTGAAGATTATACTCTTCATCCCCCTACTTCCTTTTCAAGCATGGAAACCCTTTTCTTCGCCACATTCCCTTTCCGTGGAGCTTACTGAACCTTTGTTTTCTTGCCCTGACCGCATGAGTGTACCTGTCCCTTTTCCTTCCCTTAGGTCCCCAGAGGGAGACACCCCAGGTCCCCAGAGGGCGCTTCCCCCTTACTTCCTCCCCTCACCAAAGTGCACACCCTCTTTTTTTCATCTCTCCCCACCCTTCTTTTTTTTCCCCTCAAGCAATGTACTCACAGCACGAGGCTTCGACAACGTCTTGCTGTATCTACTTCTTCAGAGGTTGACAGATCTTAGTAACCGTCCCGAGGTTGACAGGTCTTAGTTACCGTCCCGAGGTTGACAGGTCTTAGTTACCGTCCCGAGGTTGACAGGTCTTAGTTACCGTCCCGAGGTTGACAGGTCTTAGTTACCGTCCCGAGGTTGACAGGTCTTAGTTACCCCTGAGATTGACAGAGTTCAACAACCCTCCAACAAATGCATTTCCTTCCAAGTCCTTTTTCATGTATTCAAAATGGGAAATGTAAGAATACGAATAGGTACAGGTAAACAGTGGTTCGGAAATAGGGTTACTGATGCGAAATAATTCGACAGAAATGGGACGTCAGCACCCAAATGAACCACGAACTGAGTCTAAATAGTTTTGTTGTGAATATCAGAATTGCGATGACATGTAATGTATTAAGAAGTGAGGTTGTTGGACAGTCTCTTCATAAGCATCATCCTCCGCAAGCATAGTTACGTCTCTACAATTAGGTGAGAACAATACGCTTGATCTAATCCAGTGTTCGTGAGGTAATCCCAGGACGCTTGAAATAATCCAGTGTTCGTGAGGTAATCCAGAATGACGGCGTCCTGTCCTTATTTCCTGGTACCAAACTGCACCTATAGGTTGCTTTGTTAGAGGAGCAGCAGGTTAGAATCAGGACTTTTCCTTTTCAAGGCAGAAGAAAGAGCAGGGAGACGAAACAGGAGAAATCAAGAACTGAGAGAGAGAGGGAGAGAGAGAGAGAGAGAGAGAGAGAGAGAGAGAGAGAGAGAGAGAGAGAGAGAGAGAGAGAGAGGAGGGGTTGATTCAGGAAGGGGAAGAAATGAAGAAGCGAGAAGTAAGAGAGGAGGGGGTGGGGGACATAGAAGATAAATGGGGCTAAAGAGGAAGAGGAGAGGAGGAAGAGGTATAGGGGAGATCGGTGGGAGTCGAGTAAAAGGCAGTTTCCCAACTCCAGGTACTGGGAATAAGTTAAGAGGGGAGGGAAAGTTACCCACTAACTCATCATGAGGAGGCTAAGGGGGTCAGTAGGGGAAGGAAGGGGTGGGGAGAGGGTGTTAATAGGACATGAAGAGGAGAAAAAGGCAAATGAGGAGGTAAGAGACATGGGGAGCTGTTACCCACTAACTCACCGCCAGGAAGAGAGGAGGAGGAGGAGAAAGGAAGGAAAGGGTGAGGGGGGAGGAAAGAGGTAGCGAATTAACCTAATAACTCATAAAGAAGGCGAGGTGAGGGAGGAATGGGTGTGTGGCTGAGGTCACTCTTGGGACGGATACGCGATCAAGGAGGCAAGATGTATGCTGCCACACTCACCTTTTTTGCTACCGTGGGCCGTGAGGGAGCTCGGGGAGGTGGGGGGGGGAAGGAATGGGTAAGGGTGGGGACCGGAGGGAAGAGGAGGAGGAGGATGGAAGAGAGTGGAGGAGGATGGAAGAGAGTGGAGGAGGATGGAAGAGAGTGGAGGAGGATGGAAGAGAGTGGAGGAGGATGGAAGAGAGTGGAGGAGGATGGAAGAGAGTGGAGGAGGATGGAAGAGAGTGGAGGAGGATGGAAGAGGGTGGAGGAAGAGGAGGTCCTGTCCTCTTCTGTCCATAGGTCTTCGTCCCATGACGAAGAGGTTGATAACAGTGCGACAGTAGGATATCTATGTCTAAAAATAAAATATCTGTGTGTCTGAGGTTGGAGGCCAGATGTTTGACGCTAGTCTCGCTCAATTTTCACAACAATAGCTGACGGGTATTGCTCAACATGGACGGGTCGAGCATGTTATCATTAAAAAAAAAAAAAGAGTATCATATAACGTGATACTAAATTTAAGCCCACGATGGATATCGCTATATCATTCTAGATAAATTCTAAATTGCTTTACTATCATATAATAAAATTCCATGCACTGACTAAACTAAAATTATATATATATATATATATATATATATATATATATATATATATATATATATATATATATATATATATATATATATATATATATAAAATCTAATCGTAATACTTATTCCTTAAAACTTAATAAACTTCGACGATGTTTGTGAGAGTTCTGTTCTGAGAGAGAGAGAGAGAGAGAGAGAGAGAGAGAGAGAGAGAGAGAGAGAGAGAGAGAGATAGAGAGCGCACATATGTAAATATATACATGTGTTATATTACAGTATATACATGTGTTATATTAAACACATGTATATATTATATACATGTGTTTATATTCCCGGATGGGTCGCAGGGAACCTATTTTAGGCCGGCCATCTCCATCGTGGTCGGCGACGGACCGAATTGGTCACACTAACTGGACCTCCGGAATCAATTACCCATTTTTTTCACAGGGCTGCGGGGCCGTGGAAGACGGATGACGCGGGAGGTAAAGAAATTTTCACAGGGACTGAAAGCGTTAAAGATTAAAGTTTTTATATCTCCCAGGGGTTCTAGTGGGGGTTCATGGATTTATATATATATATATATATATATATATATATATATATATATATATAATTATATATATATATATATATATATATAATGTATTATTATATAAGAAAATCCATATTATTAAGAATTACATTTCTAGGCTCAGCAGCATAGAATTTTATATTGTTATACAAAGGAATTTCAAAACTTGGAAAACTTACTGTTTACATTTGGCGAAATACTTTTATTATTATTATTATTATTATTATTATTATTATTATTTATTTTCTACCACAGACGTGGCCACACATTTACAATGCTGACATACTAATGGCTCAGATCAGTTGAAAAGGTCAACTATACGGCTCAGATCAGTTGAAAAGTTATTAGTTCGCATCTGTCGAGACACACAGCCACATTAGTGGTCATGCAAGCCTGCCGTTTGAGCGTCGCATCAGACAAGCGACAACTTTGTTCGTAGACCCGAGCACCAGTTTTCAGCATCGAACTGACCCAGCTGCAGATGTTGGGCCAGAGGGAGGGGTGGTGGGGTCAACTACTTCTTCCGGAAACTACACAGCCTCCCGGACAATAGACCTGGCCCAGATGAAGCTTCCACACCTCTCTCAGCACGTCGACACGGACAATGCGCCGTGGACCACCGCTGGATCTGGCATTGACGTGGCCTGAAGCGGCAACGACCCCGTGACATATATCGATTTAATCCGTGACCAGGACGCCGGGTTAGAACAATGGTAGGAGGGAGGCCCAAGGGCGTCATCTTGACACCGGCCGCCTTAGCGACGAGTGACAGTGAGGGCGGTGATTGGTACGACACGGGACGCTTCTATTGTCTCCCTCCCTCGTCATTACCAGGAGCGCCAGGTCATTTACCGAGGTCACTCTCCCAGCCGCGGCGCCCTTAATAACAGAGACCCGAGTCTTGAGCAATATATACAGACAGGAGAAACTGATGGCAACCGCGACCCCAAGCACCTGAAACCCTAGTGCTGAGGCCACGGAAGGTTGATGTGTTTCTCTGAGAGTCATGGTAGCACATGAGAGCCTTCCGTGGCTAAATGGAGCCTGGTAGCCATACACTCGTATTCATGGCTACGCAGAGCTGTATACCTGCTCTCATACACAGTGTTCCACATTGGCCTCAAAAGCAGCTAAGGTCTAAAACTAACACAACAGTGTATAACACCTGATTTATGTTCCTTTGAAAGCTCAAAATATGCATTTCATCAACATTTCTGTATGATACCATTACTGAGTAAGTTGAAATAAGAAAATGGCATTAGTTCTCTCCGTCTACTAAGAGACGGAAGAATTCTTCGATGCCAAACTGGACGAGAGAAGGAATTTTGAGGTACTGTTTAGACGGTGATGATGTCAAGAATGACTAGAAGAGGAAGAAGTACAGGCAAGAGGGAGTTACAGAAGGAAGGGCGCCGGGGTTGTGGGAGGAAGGAAGACTGGATGGGTTTCAGAAGTGCGAACTGTGATAAAGAGGAAGAGACTAATGAACAGGTGGAACAACTTAGAGCTGGTCAGAACAATAGTTCTGACTAGCTTGGGTCCTTGTCTTGCTTCCGCTATTCTTGGAGAGATATTTAGGTCTTAAGAGAACACATACAATTCTAGTGAGAGACTTGTCTTGTTTGAATATGGGAAGTTTCACACTGAGGCGCTTATCCCCCACAGTGTTGTAGCACCAAGCCACAGTGTAGCACCAAGCCACAGTGTAGCACCAAGCCACAGTGTAGCACCAAGCCACAGTGTAGCACCAAGCCACAGTGTAGCACCAAGCCACAGTGTAGCACCAAGCCACTCACCTCTGTGTTGAGAGCGGCCACACGGCCGGCCATGCGGTGTTGGTCTTCCATTGTCCTCGTCAGTTCCTCCTGCAGCGCCTCCGACGTGGCTGCCGCCGCCTCGGCCTTCGACGTCACCCCTGCCAGCGTCCCTCTGAGGGCGCTCAAGTCCTTGGTCACCACCAGCAGGCGAGACTCCACCTCCTGCAGGATATAATGTGTGAGAGAGGTTCGTAGAACATGTTTTCCAGGGACTATAAGAGTATATCCGGAACAAGTTTCGCTACATTCTCTGAGCTTATATGTTATAACCAACTGATTGGTGAGGGTGTTGGGGTACTCACCTGCTTGTCGTGCATGGCTTGAGTCACGATAACCAACTGATTGGTGAGGGTGTTGGGGTACTCACCTGCTTGTCGTGCATGGCTTGAGTCACGTTGAAGGAACGCTGCAGCTCTGCCACGGAGTCCTCAAGATGCTGCACCTTGCCCACCACCCAGGCCGCCGTCACCGCCTCCCGCTGCTCGCGGGCGTGGGCGTGGGCGGCGCTGGCCTCGCTCTCAGACGCCCTAGACGACTTCAGTCTCTGCACCTCAGATCTGCAGGAGAAGAGAAGCAAAAAGATTAGCATTTTATTAACACTCGGGGAAAAGTATCCCGTACGAGCATAAATTTGTTGTAACATTATTCCAGTGCTTCATCTGCTCTGATGCATCAATCGTCCGGCCTTGTGCGTCATTCGTCGGTCCTGGTACGTCAATCGTCCGCCCTGGTACGTCAATCGTCCGCCCTGGTACGTCAATCGTTCGCCCTGGTACGTCAATCGTCCGCCTTGGTACGTCAATCGTTCGCCCTGGTACGTCAATCGTCCTTCCTGGTACGTCAATCGTCCGTCCTGGTACGTCAATCGTCCGTCCTGGTACGTCAATCGTCCGCCTTGGTACGTCAATCGTCCGCCCTGGTACGTCAATCCGTCATATCGGTCATTTCCCGATACCAATGAAAGCGACTCCAGTATCACGGGGGACGGGGGGGGGGGGGGAAGCACAATGGAAGGCAGGAAGGACTTATCAAGTGAAAGCGCCAAGCCATTACGACTATAGCACTTGAAAAGGATCAGGATAAGGATTTGGGATGGGACGGGGGGAATGGAATGGTGCCCAACCACTTGGACGGTCGGGGATTGAACGACGACCCACATTGTTCTGGCTGGCATTCTGCTTAAGGCCTCGTCCCTCCATCTCATAATCCGCTATTGTAGTTACGCACAGAATTTGTCTTAATTTTGCCTACAATGATTTCCTGACTAGTTACGAAGCCTATGTGTCTAGTCTGGTAGCCCTGAAACCCCCCCCCTGTAGCCCTGAACCCCCCCCCCCTGTAGCCCTGAAATTGTTTTGTAGTCTTGAAACCTCTGTGACCCTGAAGATTGGTTCTGGTCCTGAACCCTGAACCCTGACAATGGAAGTCGCCAAAGGGGGTCGGCAAAGGGAACCATGAAGGAAGGATCGCCAAGGGGGGCATCTCGAGGCCCTTTGGCGATCAGCCCTTCAGCCCTTCAGCACCTCAGCACCTCAGGGCTGGCTATGGCGTCGCAGGAAAAGTCGCTTCACCACCCCCCTAAAAAAATGAGAATCCTCATGAGAGCATCCGACTCGACCCGACTAACCCGCCTACTGTCTGGTGTGGTGAAGCCCTGACGGTGGTCGAGGTGGCGAGAATGGGTATAAGAAGAAGGAGGGGGTGGGTAGTTTGTGGCGTTAAGGTGTTATACCTCTTCCGCCTATCTTCCCCCTTCTCCCTCTCTCTTTCCTCCCTTACCTTGAGATCTTCCTCTTTCCTCTCACTTACCCTTTCCATCCCGTCTCCCTTATTACCTCCAGCTTCCTTCCCCCACATTCACAGCTTCCTTATCCTTCCCCACGCCCACACAGGCACAGCTTGGTGGGTAAATCCACGCCCACGCCCTCTTGTTGTATCTCTCACCCACCTCCCTAGGCCTGATTTCCCCTAATAGGCTTCGGTTATCCAATACCCTATTTTACGGTCGTGAAAGTGCCCGTGGGAAAATTCTGTGTCGTAGTCTTGGCGTCACGTGAGGCTAGCCTTGGCGTCACGTGAGGCTAGCCTTGGCGTCACGTGAGGCTAGCCTTGGCGTCACGTGAGGCTAGCCTTGGCGTCACGCGGTACACAAGTGTTTCTCCAGTTTCAGTAAAACTCGGTGCAGGACACTTTTCTGCACCGAGTTGCCTGCTCTGTGCAGGAAACATGACAACAGCGTTGCCATGTACCGAGCGATAGTTTCTAATTGCTTGACCTGGTCACACAGGGCGTATCTGGGTATATATACATGAATCTCTGGATACATGAATCTCTGGAAACATGAATCTCTGGACACATGAATCTCTGGACACATGAATCTCTGGACACATGAATCTCTGGACACATGATTCTCTGGACACATGAATCTCTGGACACATGAATCTCTGGACACATGAATCTCTGGACACATGAATCTCTGGACACATGAATCTCTGGACACATGAATCTCTGGACACATGAATCTCTGGACACATGAATCTCTGGATACATGAATCTCTGGACACATGAATCTCTGGACACATGAATCTCTGGACACATGAATCTCTGGACACATGAATCTCTGGATACATGAATCTCTGGATATATATCTGGATACATCAAAGGAATATATACTCGACATGATCACAAAAAATACATTTAATACTCAAATCTATGATGTATAAAGTAATAATAACGGCAGTAATAACCACGACAGCGACAGTAATGATGATAATATAATATTTAATAATAATGAACGTGCAAGAGGACATTGCTAGCAACATCACATCCAGGACAGCAACAATAGTCAGTTGAGTCAAGAAGCTAAAATTGCACTAATTTTAGGGGAGAGTGGAAGGGTGGGAGGGGGGGGGGGGGAGTTGGTGGTGGTGTCATTTTCAGCCTAACCGTCACGTGACTTCACTATCGTCACTATCCAAGAATAACACCTTCGTTAACATCACTATCAACACCCCCCTTCACCAACATCACCTTCAATAGCGTCGTGTAAAGGAGGAAATGTATATGTTTATCTCTCAGAATGTTCGGTAATACGTTTATTGCTTGTGATGTGTGTATATGTGTGTATTAACACGATGTACTGAACGGGGTGAGAATAGCTTGAGGTACCTCATCCCTTTGTGTGTATTTTACCTCAATAAACTTATTTCAATTTCAATTTCACCAGCGTCAACACCACCACGGCCATACCATCAAGGACACCATCAATCCCCCCAAACACCGTCACCATCAACGGTTCAAGCACCATCAACAACTCCGCCTCACACCTGACCACAAACACGTGGCCTTTATCAACCCTTAATTACTGCCAGGTAAAGGACAAGCCAAGCTCACCTGGAGTCCCGTCCCACGGTGTATGTGATTTAGTAACTCTCGCCAGGTGATTCCCGCTACTGCCTCTTGCAATCTCAGATCAATAATCGTGCAAGCAATCAAGCAATGAAGGAGACGTTGGCAAGATGGATTTGAGACTTCCTGATGATAGTGTCGGTTGGTATACGGCTTCGCGGTCCACTGCCTTTGGTAATTAACTAGCAATAAATGAACGATTCGATGTTTGAATGATAGATCTGATACTTCGTGCGTTTGTCTGCTGTTTGTGTATAATATTAGAATCATTAGTTGAGAAACGACGGGATGGAAATATGGATTTGAAATTTCTTGAAGCCCTCCACGATAATTTTAGTCTTAGTCTGTTGCACTTGTGGATCAGTCACGATGCAATCAGGTTGAACCTCGAACAGCTAGAAGGAAATTTCCCAAATGTCTCCAGAGTGCTTTTATCCCCAAGTGTTGCAGCCAGAGATGAACGTCTTAAGAGTTAAGAACACGACTATCAACCCGAGAGTTGAGCAGTGGACTAAATCAAACAAAATCTGAACGATATTTTGTCTAGCTTCAAAGAAATTAAAGTAAAAATTCTTTTGATTATTTCTAGATACAAGGATTTAGAGCATCTGGGATTATGTGCGTTGGCAGGTAGCAGGTCGTCCAGGCTTCATTCGTCGGCAAAGGAGCATTCAGCAAGTGTTCCGTTCTGTGTAATTCAAAACACTGTTTTCCAACACATAAATTAATATTATTAGGTGTTAAAGTTGTGTATAGTTAGGAAGAAGGAAGGTCAGGTTAGGAGGTTTTTGGTTCTTTTGATAATTATTTAAAATCTATCCTCAGGTCTGGTTCGTTAAAGTGGCGGCCATCCCCTTAAAACCCAGTCATCAATTCTGACGTACTTTGTATTAAAAATTAGTGTGTTATAATAAGTTAATATTATATATTAAAGTTGTGTATATTGTTAGGCGTAGGTTAAGTGTTTAGAGTCCGTTGGCGTTTATTCGAATTTAAAGAACGTGGATGAAGCATTTACAGTCCTGAGATTCGAACGGAGGTCATTAGCGAAGAAATATTCGAACGTTGTAATTTGTGAATCGGTTTATAAACTATTTTTCATTTATAAACAGCGGGTTCAGCGGCTAGATTAATGAGTATTTGACCTTTGTTGATGAGATCGGGCTGTGAAATCTACTCTAAATGTGCGGTCCAATGTTAATGTGGATTTCCAGTCATTTCCAGTCATAAAATGTGCTTCGAACGCACGAAGTAAGAAAAGCACTGGTGTTAAAAAAATAGTTTGAAGGCAAACAGATGCGAGTCGTCTGCAACGTGTTATTCAACATAAAACAGGATGGATGGCGGCTGATGAAACGAGCACGGAAGTAATGGGAATGAAAGAATTGAAGAGTACACAGCTCTGCAACTCAACTGAAGATAATCTCCGGTAGCAGGCTCACCCAACCACTTAGGCTGGACGGTAGACCTAGGGTCTTGCTTCAATCACGTCGGCGTTCAATCCCATACCGTCCAAGTGGTTGGACACCATTCCTTCCCTCTCCGTCCCATCCAAAATCCTTATCCTTATAGCCTATATATATATATATTTATAGGCTCTATAGCCCCCTTTCCAAGTGCTATAGAGCCGTAATAGCTTGGCGCGTTACCCCTGCTACCCTCCGGTAGCAGGCGTGCAGCGAGTCGAAGACCCTAGCGGCGTGGTGGAGAGCGCCTCGCCGCGGCTGTAAACATAAGTAGGGCCGGCATTAAGCGCGCCAAATAACGTACATTAGGGCCCCGCTAAGCACCTCCCCCAGCACGATAAACACCCCGGGCGCAAGTGGTCGCGGTTTTTCGGGAGGCGTTGCTCGCGGGCGCGGTGGTTACGCGCTGGATACAGAGTGAGGAGTACAAATGATTGTGCCTGAGAACGGAATACAGCGATTGTCATATGATGACGTAAATCATTTTATGGGACTCATGAGAGAGAGAGAGAGAGAGAGAGATAACTCTAGAAATAGTTAACAGGGGGTAAGGGGGGAGGGAATTACCAGGGGGAAAGCGCCAAGCCATTACGACTATATAGCACTTGGAAGGGGACAGGATAAGGATTTAGGATGGGACGGGAAGGAAGAAATGGTGACCAACCACTTCGACGGTCGGGGATTGAACGCCGACCTGCATGAAGCGAGACCGTCGCTCTACCGTCCAGCCCAAGGGGTTGGACGTTAAGAGACAGAGGAAACTGGCTTATCGGATTATCAGGTAGACAGGTATCTATCACTTAAGCGAAAGCTCTAGGCGGAGAAAACTCGAGGGACAGTCGGTAGTAGAAGTAGTGGACAACACAACAATTTCGACACAGCACCACTCCTGTGCCAGGTAAGTTCACTACGGGCTCACCATAGCCCGTGCTACTTGGAACTTGTTCCGAGTACCTGACTCTATAACAACAACAGCAACAATTTCGATTGGAGGAAGAGCACACATGCAACGACATCAGCAGAAATATAATATATGCCAGAAGCAAGCAAGAATAACGTCTATATTAGGGAATATGGATGTTATTCCTGCTCACTTTTCAAGTAGTAGCAGGAGGCAGCAGGAGCAGCAGGAGGCAGCAGGATGCGTTGGTGAGAGGGAGACGGGGTGGGGGTATGGGATGGGGAGGGGGGGAGGGTGGTAGGTGTTAGGGAGGGGGGGGGATTAGAGCAAGGTAGAAGCAAGGGAAGTAGTGTATTGACCCAAGGAGCAAGGTCACCATTACTGTCCTACCCACTAGTTTACCGACGTACGTAATGCTACCCACTAGTTTACCCACCTTCCTAACCTAATTACGCACTTTCCTAACCTAATTACGCTCTTTCCTAACCTAATTACGCACCTTCCTAACCTAATTACGCACCTTCCTAACCTAATTACCCACCTTCCTAACCTAATTACGCACCTTCCTAACCTAATTACCCACCTTCCTAACCTAATTACTCACCTTCCTAACCTAATTACGCACCTTCCTAACCTAATTACGCACCTTCCTAACCTAATTACTCACCTTCCTAACCTAATTACTCACCTTCCTAACCTAATTACTCACCTTCCTAACCTAATTACTCACCTTCCTAACCTAATTACTCACCTTCCTAACCTAATTACCCACCTTCCTAACCTAATTACGCACTTTCCTAACCTAATTACGCACCTTCCTAACCTAATTACTCACCTTCCTAACCTAATTACTCACCTTCCTAACCTAATTACCCACCTTCCTAACCTAATTACTCACCTTCCTAACCTAATTACTCACCTTCCTAACCTAATTACTCACCTTCCTAACCTAATTACTCACCTTCCTAACCTAATTACTCACCTTCCTAACCTAATTACTCACCTTCCTAACCTAATTAACTACCTTAGTCCACTTACCTAATCTGTTCCCCCTCGGAATCTATCTAAGGAGTTAAGACTCCACCTAACGTTTCTACCGTCTTCGCCTCCCTTCTTGGCTAACTTCTGATTGATGAAGATTAGGCCACATAAGAGGTGGCACAGGGATGAATAGCCCCTAAGTGGTAGTTGGCTGACTCCGGCCCTCTCTACTTTATATTGGACCCTCCCCAACTAGACAACCCCCCCCCCCCCACCTCCTCCTACAACTTACCACTGACACCCCAGGTGTTGTTCTCCTTTTTACCTATCTTGTGGACGAGCCGCAATAGTTCCCGTGTCACCTCGCTCATAAATAATGGGTTCGACCCTCGGGATCGCACGGGAGACATCTCCCGTCACGCAGGGTGCAGTCGCACCTCCACAGATCTCCAGAATCAGCTCTTGATACTGGTAATGGCTCAAAAGGGCCACCACCACTTACGAGCTATTCATGCCCGTGCCACCTTTTGGATGGCTTAATCTTCATCAATCAATCAATCAATCTCGGGATCGCCACATGGAGACAGTGGCTGAGGCTTGGTGATCCCTACACTGCCTACGCCATACTCGCTTAGGCAGTGTTTATCTCACTCGTCTCTACATCTTCTAGTCGGGAGACATCTTCCGTCACGCAGGGTGCAGTCGCACCTCCACAGATCTCCAGTATCAGCTCTTGATATTGGTAATGGCTCAAAAGGGCCACCACTTACTGGCTATTCATGCCCGTGCCACCTTTTGGGTGGCTTAATCTTCATCAATCATCAATCTTCTAGTGTGAGTGTGTGGTTTGGTAAACATTTCTTCAGCCACGTTATTGTGACGCATCGTCTGTTGCGTCTCATTAGTGTTTACGTTTGATATTCACGCTCTCGCTTCCACACTATCTACACCCTTATTCATTAACCCCCGTCTGGACCATCCATACACACGTGTGTGTACACACATATACACACACACATGCGCCCATCATCAACAAACACTCGCCAACCCCAATGTTTACTCCACCTGGTATATAACGGTATATACAGGTGCTATTATATAACCCTCGATGTGTACCAGCACCTGTTTTAACAGACATAAAACACAACTTTCCGCCTCCACCTCTCCTCTCTCTCTCTCTCTCTCTCTCTCTCTCTCTCTCTCTCTCTCTCTCTCTCTCTCTCTCTCTCTCTCTCTCTCTTTATTTCCCTCTCTCTCTCTCTCTCTCTCTCTCTCTCTCTCTCTCTCTCTCTCTCTCTCTCTCTCTCTCTCTCTCTCTCTCTCTCTCTCTTTATTTCCCTCTCTCTCTCTCTCTCTCTCTCTCTCTCTCTCTCTCTCTCTCTCTCTCTCTCTCTCTCTCTCTCTCTTTATTTCCCTCTCTCTCTCTCTCTCTCTCTCTCTCTCTCTCTCTCTCTCTCTCTCTCTTTATTTCCCTCTCTCTCTCTCTCTCTCTCTCTCTCTCTCTCTCTCTCTCTCTCTCTCTCTCTCTCTCTCTCTTTATTTCCCTCTCTCTCTCTCTCTCTCTCTCTCTCTCTCTCTCTCTCTCTCTCTTTATTTCCCTCTCTCTCTCTCTCTCTCTCTCTCTCTCTCTCTCTCTCTCTCTCTCTCTCTCTCTCTCTCTCTCTCTCTCTCTCTCTCTCTCTCTCTCTCTCTCGGCGTACATTGCGTATTCGCATGTACATCTTTCCGTGCCTTCACCCGCGCCACGAACCCTAACAAAAGATTAATTTTCTGTAGCCTGTCACTCACGGTCCAAGGTCACCATGAAATATTAAACGGCGTCTTAACTATTATTAATACTGAAATTAGTACTGAGACATATCTTCAGTAAAATGACTTTGACTGAAAAAAAGGAATATGATCTCCGATACCACACACACAAAAATAATGCCAGAAACAAGTGTGCTTTAATTTCGCACGAGCGTGCACGAAGGTGTCATTAAAAAAACAGCCCCGCACGCGATTGCGTCCACACGCACGACTGCGGATCGCAGCCGGGCCAGGCGACGAACGAGCGATAAATTCGGGGAAAGAACGAACCTCTGACATTTCCGAGGCATTGTGGCTACGAGTTGAGCTGACGAACTATCGCCGCGAGCGACCACAAGCAAGGCTGCCGGGTCGAGGGTCACCCACCGACATTAATGAAACTGAAATTAATAAAACAAAAAACCAGAGGAAAGGATGAAAATGAAGGTTGAGGAAAGATGATTGAAAGTCGACGGCAGTTGTTTGATAACTGATTGAAGGAATCAATCTTCGTAATCACACAGTCATCATCAAGGAGGAGAGGAGGAGTTCGACAAACCGGTGGGATTTATAATGTCTCGCTCAGTACACCTATGCTCGTCTCCAGGCTCGTTTCAATTAGCACAGCTGTATCCGGCGGAGGTCAAGCATAGTAACGTTTGTGCCCACAACCTTCTGCTGTTCCAGCATCTCTAGGTGAATGTTCACATGATTCACGCTACTCAGAGCTGACTTGCGCCGCTCAGAGCTGACTCGCGCCCCTCAGAGCTGACTCCCGCTGCTCAGAGCTGACTCAAGCCCCTCAGAGCTGACTCAAGCCCCTCAGAGCTGACTCCCGCTGCTCAGAGCTGACTCAAGCCCCTCAGAGCTGACTCAAGCCCCTCAGAGCTGACTCAAGCCCCTCAGAGCTGACTCAAGCCCCTCAGAGCTGACTCAAGCCCCTCAGAGCTGACTCACGCTTTTCAGAGCTGACTGGCATGAGACAGGAGACTTAGACCTGTCACAGCGTGAGCAGCAGGCGAGCCAGGGCGAGCAACAGGGCTCTTCTCACAGGCCTTCCTAGGCTGAATGAGCGACAGATGCGGTGTTGTGGAATGGGGGGGTTGAGAGTGGTAGGAAGATGGGGTGAAAGGAGTTGTGGGGGAAGAATATTGCTGGAGGGGGTGGATAGGTAGGGATATTTAAGGTAGATGTGGCTTGGGAGGGTTGTGATGAGGGAGTGGGTGATGAGTGAGACGTCGAGGGGGATTAGGATGGTGAGGGATGGAATGGTGAGGCTCAGGATGGTGGTGAAGGGGGCTGGTGTGGACTGGGAAGGTGGTTTGTGATGATTAGAGAGGGAAAGGGGGGTTTGCTAGACTTGGGATGGTTAGGAGTAGAAGATTGTAGGGTTTAAGATGGCGGGGATTGGGATGATTGGGGAGGAGGAAATAGAGAGGGGGGGAAGGGTGATTGGGGTGGGGGGTGGGAAGGGTGATCGAGGTGGAGATGGGGAGGGGACGTAATTTCTGCCAGTTCCAGCAAGGGTCAGACGTACAGAGGTACAGAGCACCACGGGCGGTGATTGTAAGCACTCTAGGAGGGATTCCCGACCATGTCTTTATTTTGTACTGAGGTGGCAAAGGAAGTCCTCAATTATACCCAGATCTTGCACGAGAACTCTGCCGACAGTACCAAGGGAAGTGACCAGAATGATACAGGGCCGCAAATAACACATTATATAATATTGATAGTGACTTCTGCCAAGTTCAGGCTCTTGTGGACCAACCAGCAGAGGCCTCTTTTTATCTGGCAGGCTTCGAAACCCGACGGTTAAAGTATTTTCGCACAATTAATGTTTTTACGTACAATCCCCAATCTAAATCCTTATGCCCCCTTCCTAGTGCTATATAATCGGAATGGCTTCTGGTGATGTGTGTGTGTGTGTGTGTTTACTAGTTGTGTTTACTAGTTGTGTTTTGCGGGGGTTGAGCTTTGCTCTTTCGGCCCGCCTCTCAACTGTCAATCAACTGTTTACTAACTACTTTTTTTTTCCCCCACACACCACACACACACCCCCAGGAAGCAGCCCGTGACAGCTGACTAACTCCCAGGTACCTATTTACTGCTAGGTAACAGGGGCACTTAGGGTGAAAGAAACTTTGCCCATTTGTTTCTGCCTCGTGCGGGAATCGAACCCGCGCCACAGAATTACGAGTCCTGCGCGCTATCCACCAGGCTACGAGGCCCCGAGTGTGTGTGTGTGTGTGTGTGTGTGTGTGTGTGTGTGTGTGTGTGTGTGTGTGTGTGTGTGTGTGTGCGTGTGTGTGTGTGTGCGTGTATGTGTGTGCGTGTGTGTGTGTGTGTGTGTGTGCGCGCGCGTGTGTGTGTGTGTGTGTGTGCGTGCGTGTGTGTGTGTGTGTGTGTGCGCGTGTGTGTGTGTTAGAGAAATATGTGTAGTAGATATAATGGAGGAATAATTACCTGATTATTATCTGGCTTCCACACTCGTGTGACAGGGGGGGGGGGGTTCCTGTGGAGAATTTCCATCACACGTCATGTGGGACGATCAATATTTGGTCAATAGCGGCCGGAGAGTGCATGGTTATTGACCATTGAGTGAGTCAACACGCTTGTTTGCCATGCCTGACACTTGCGTAAATATTTGGTCACGAGGCTTGGAGCTCAATACGCACTACCCCGCCTAGTGTTTCCGTGTGTGTGTGTGTGTGTGTGTGTGTGTGTGTGTGTGTGTGTGTGTGTGTGTGTGTGTGTGTGCTTTTTGTGCTTGCGAGGCTTCAGCTTTGGCACTTTGGTCCCGCCTTACTTTGGTCCTGTCAGTGTGTGTGTGTGTGTGTGTGTGTGTGTGTGTGTGTGTGTGTGTGTGTTCACCTATTTGTGCTTGCGGGGCTTGAGCTTTGGCACTTTGGTCCCGCCTTACTTTGGTCCTGTCAACCGTCAATCATCTTCTGTACAGGTTCTTATCATATCTACATTTGAAAGTGTGTATGAAGTCAGCCTCCACCACATCACTGCTTAGTGCATTCCATTTGTTAACTACTCTGACACTAAACAAACTCTTCCTAATGTCTCTGTGGCTCACTTGAGTACTAAGTTTCCACCTGTGTCCCCTTATTCGTGTTTATCCATACTAAATAATTTGTCTGTATCAACCCTGTCAATTTCTCTGAAAATTTTGTAGGTGGTAATCATATCTTCCCCGAGTCTTGTGTCTTCCAGTGATATTGTAACGAGAGAACAGTACAAAGCAGAACAGCAACAGTTGAACCCGTCGGCGAATAATCGCCTGTACACATTGGGAAATTCACACGTGCATCAGGCGCTAACCAAGGGCCATATCAACTCTGGTCAATTGTGAGGTGGTCACGAGGTTGTCAGATATGACGCTGTCACGCTAATCCACGAGGAGTGCCCCTTTTACATCAACAATAGGCAGAGGATCTCACCTGCCTCGTTCACCTGTATATAAGGTCATTTTCAACGAGAGACGACAGGATCGCTCCTGTGCCAGGTAAGTCCACTACGGGCTCACCATAGCCCGTGCTACTTGCCCCGCTCCTGTGCCAGGTAAGTCCACTACGGGCTCACCATAGCCCGTGCTACTTGCCCCGCTCCTGTGCCAGGTAAGTCCACTACGGGCTCACCATAGCCCGTGCTACTTGCCCCGCTCCTGTGCCAGGTAAGTCCACTACGGGCTCACCATAGCCCGTGCTACTTGCCCCGCTCCTGTGCCAGGTAAGTCCACTACGGGCTCACCATAGCCCGTGCTACTTGCCCCGCTCCTGTGCCAGGTAAGTTACGGGCTCACCATAGCCCGTGCTACGTGGAACTTGTTCCGAGTAGCTGAATCTATAACAACAACAACAACAACGAGAGACGACAAAGTTACGGGCTCACTTGGAACTTGTTCCGAATAGCCGAGTCTATAGTCTAGAGAGACGACATTACGGGCTATTCATGCCCGTGCCACCTCCTGGTTGGCTTAATCTTGATCAATCAATCGAGAGACGACACAGAGTATGTGAACCTTGAGGTGTATTCAAGAATCTGGAGAACGAACAGAAAGTACCTCAAAGTTGAGTGCAACTCTTTGTGGAATTTTTTTTGTTCCGAGTAGCTGAATCTTCAACAACAACAACCAATGTTGCTCAAGTACTTCTTTACTGGCTGGAACAACTTGCCTGTTGTTACTCCTGCTTGTTTCCCCAACCTGTGCGCCAGCTTTTGGAGGGGAACGATATCGATTGTCGAAGGTCCATTGTGTTTATGTGAGTGTGGTTTAACATTTCTGAAATACAAAGAAAGACACACACACACACACACACACACACACACACACACACACACACACACACACACACACACACACACACACACACACACACATTCAGGGGTCTGGGGGGGGGGGGGGTTTAGTAGCTGAGTGGACAGTGCGCATGACTCATAATTCTGTGACCCGGGTTCGATTCCCGGATCAGGTAGAAACAAATGGGCAAAGTTTCTTTCACCCTAAATTCCCCCTGTTACCTAGCAGTAAATAGGTACCTGAGAGTTAGACAGCTGTTACGGAGCTGCTTCCTGAGAGAGAGAGAGAGAGAGAGAGAGAGAGAGAGAGAGAGAGAGAGAGAGAGAGAGAGAGAGAGAGAGAGAGAGAGAGAGAGAGAGAGAGAGAGAGTGAGTTATTAGTTAGTAACAGTTGATTGACAGTAGAGAGGCGGGCCGAAAGAGTAGAGCTCAACTCCCGTAAACACAACTAGGTGAACACAACTAGGTGAATACACATTCCGACCCGCCCGCCTGCCTGCCTGCCCACGCGATAAAGACCCGTATCGAGTTTTTGCTCTGTAATACCTAGGATAAAAGCCACCAGTAGCCACGGTGTGCTGGCAACCCTCCGCTCCACCCGCCACTTCTTCTTCCTCCCTTCCCCGAGCTTCGTGTTTTTGCCACCACATGCCTAGGATAAAGTCACTACCATTAGCCTCCGAGACTTGAATCTCCTGTGGTTCGACGGGGCCTCCGGCAAGAGCCAGTCAGAAAGGTACGACACCATGCTCCGTTTCTGGAAGTCATCGAGTCTGCTCCTGTCATCTAATCAGCAGAGTCACACCTATAAACATCATCTTGCCACACCCCGACGCACGCGAGAGGACGACGAAGGCCTGTTGTGCTGACGGTAAAGAGCTGTGTTAGAGGAGAAGACCCAGAGTGGTGGTTGTGGTGGGTTGTAGCTGGTTGTTGTGGTGGATGTGTGGGACATAATACACTTGGACACCCCCCTCAGTATATGGGTTATTCTCACCGACGGATTAAGATGATGTGGATCATGCCTGCTGCTTGTATGGCTGGCTGGATGTCTATATGGCTGTCCGGTTGGCTCAAGCCGGGATCTCGTCATGTGTGATCAACTTTCTATAAAGTCACATTCGGAGAGGTGTCGACCAGCCATCGGGGTCCCCCATGGCTCGGTCCTGGGACCGCTGCTGATCCCAGTGGACGTTAAAGACCTACCCCGAGGGAGTGAGCTCGGACGTGTCAATAGCCAACATTAGAACGATATTTAATAACTGAAGTAATGACTCTATATCAATGACATACTATACAGCCAGTGGAACACAGGGTACGTAACACTGGCCTGGAAGCCGGACATTATGAAGACCAAAACAAGAACTGGGAAAGTACAGAGTTTCGCCCTACAGGAGAGACGAAACAGAGAGGATATGGTCACAACATGCAAGATACTGAGAGAAACTGAAAGGATGGATAAGGACAGAGTCTATTTTAAGTGAGAGAAAATAGGACAAGAGGACATGAGTGTAATCTGGAGGAGCAAAGAAATGGAAATAATGTATGGAGATATCTATTCTAATGCACTGAAAGAATAAGTTGTGGAAACCACCTCCCTCCACAATTTTAAAGCCAGATTTTGATACAAGAATTTGAGCGTCAGAATAGTTAAATTATAATACAACAGGTACAACAACAAGGCTGTATTCCACATCCCCGAAGACACTGATAGGCAAATACTGGATGGGTAAGTTTAGGTAAGAGCCACCTTAACCATCACAACCACAATTACAACCACCTCCACCACCATAACCACCACTACCATAGCAAGCATCATAACCACCTCCACAACAACCACTATTACCATTATCATCATTCCCCATCCTGCCTCTTTCTAACATCATCCTCATCCTCAGGAACCTGTGATGGCCATCACGTCCCTCACACATCCTGCGGCCGCGTCCTTCCCTCCCACTAGACCCCTTCCCTCCCACTAGACCCATTCTCTCCCATTAGACCCATTCTCTCCCATTAGACCCCTTCCTTCCCACTAGACCCCTTCCCTCCCACTAGACCCATTCTCTCCCACTAGACCCATTCTCTCCCATTAGACCCCTTCCTTCCCACTAGACCCCTTCCTTCCCACTAGACCCCTTCCCTCCCACTAGACCCATTCTCTCCCACTAGACCCATTCTCTCCCATTAGACCCCTTCCTTCCCACTAAACCCCTTCTTTCCCACTAAACACCTTCTCTCCCACAAGACTAATATTTTGTTCACACTTGCCATATTTGTTCTCAAGATCACAACAACAGAAATGTTTTTCTAAACTCTCATCAATCTCTTTTTCTCTCCTTTCGTTTCCATTACCTGTTGCGGGAGCAGAGGTGGAAGGAGATAAGCAGATAAAGGAAGAGAGAGAAAGAGAGAGAGAGAGAGAGAGAGAGAAGATGGAGACGAGGAGACAGAAGGTGATAAAGGGGGGGTTAAGATACACGAAGAGGAGGCTGTTCTTGTGAGACGCTTGCCAGTATTTCTCGCGTTCTTCTTCACTTGAGAAAGAAAAGGGAACAATTATCTCTCCAAAGATAATTTTACAATATTATAGGACCCGACGTCTTGTTGAAGGGCGCTTTTCGTTAAAGCTCTCGTCAACATCTTCAGAGACAAGGGGGTTATCTTGAGGTTATCTTGAGATGATTTCGGGGCTTTTTCTTTTTTGGTGTCCCCGCGGCTCGGTCCTCGACCAGGCCTCTACCCCCAGGAAGCAGCCCGTGACAGCTGACTAAAACCCAGGTACCTATTTTACTGCTCGGGGTGGGGGAGATTACTGACTGGAAGATGTGAAAGCACTCGCCTGTTCTAGGTAGAGTGGTATATAGTTGAGTGGATAATTGGACAAGTGCTCCAATCCAGTTATCAACATCCAGCTTAGGCTTAAAAGCGTCCCACCATCTACAAGATGAAGAGAGAACTGTCACTAACATCATTTCTACTATCCCAACCGACCAATAAGAATGCAGGGCAAAAGCTTGCTCGGTTCCCCTTGAGTTCTTCAGAAGAATACATCTTTCTGAAGATTATTAAATACGAAAGTACTTAAGGACTTTCCTGTTTCAATTCTTCCTTCGTTTCTCTGACACTGTCACATTTTCATCACGTGTTAATTTTCATGATATATATATATATATATATATATATATATATATATATATATATATATATATATATATATATATATATATATATAATATTATATATGTATATACTTGAAAATTCCAAACAGTGGAGGTATACACTGGTGTACGGAAGAGGTGTACAAGGAAGGTGTACAGTGATGGTGTACAGTGATGGAGTACAGTGATGGTGTACAGTGATGGTGTACAGTGATGGTGTACAGTGATGGTGTACAGTGATGGTGTACAGTGATGGTGTACAGTGATAGTGTACAAGGGATGTACTCAGCTCCCCCGACAATTACAGGAGTTGGGAGGAAGTGACATTAGTCAAGGGGGAGGAGTTGGAGGTCAAACGGGAGGAAGGCGGGTCAGGGCTCACACTGCTGCCCTCCTCCTCCTCCTCCTTGTCTTCCTCCTCCTCCTCCTTGTCTTCCTCCTCCTCCTCCTTGTCTTCCTACTCCTCCTCCTTGTCTTCCTCCTCCTCCTCCTTGTCTTCTTCCTCCTCCTCCTCCTCCTTCTCCTCATAATCACTCCTGCGTCTCCCGAAATCTGGTATCCGTCCTGGCCCCTGTTATAACCATCCATTCTTGTCTTCTTTTAAGTCTTCTTCTCTTCCTCCTCCTTCTTTTGCAGTTTTCCTCTTTATTTTCCCTTTCTAGCTATGCTTCCTTCTTCATTCTCCGTTCTTTTATTCTCTCCTCTTCCTTGTGTCTCCTGCTCTCGCCCTGTGCAGCATTTCTTACTGTTTGCTTCTCTTTTTACTTTTTTTTTTTTGGGGGGGGGGGGGTTCGTTCTTTCATCCCCTATTTAGCTATGTATTATTTGCTTCTCCTCCTGTTTGTCTTCCTCTCTTCCTGAACTCCTCCACCTGCTGCTCCTCTTGAGTCTTACCGTTTCTTATTTTCTCACTTCCTCTTTGACCAAACCATCACCTCTCTTCCTCTGTTGATCTTCCTCAGCCACTGTCTCGCTTCTCTTCTCCACCTCTGTTCCGCAGTTCTTCCTCAGTTTCCTGCCAGTCTATGCACGATGTTTACTCCTTGTTCTGCCTTCTCCTCATTTTCTCCTCTCCTCTCCTTCTCTTCTCTCCTCTCCTCTCCTCTCCTTTCTCTCAACTCTGGCTCTTCCGGCTTCCGTGTGCGCCCCGTCGTCGCAGCTTCCTTACCCTCTGTGCTTTTTTGGTTCCACGTTGCCTTGAGCATCCGGGTTCGACTCCCTAGTTCCTTAAGCTAATCCGCCTTGTTTCCTCCGATTAGTTTTTTTTAATCCACTTGATTCTTACCGTTTTCTCGGTTCTGTTAAAATCGTCGGTACAGCAATGGCGGCTCGCCTCTCGCAGGGTCTGCGTTCGATCCCCGATGATTGGAGTGGCTGGGGATCCGTTCGTTGAATCCGGCGTGATTCGCCAGTTCCCAGCCTGTCCTCGTGTTCTCTTCGAAACGTTACGTTGGCTGTTGTTGTTGTCTTAGATTCAGATACTTAGAACAAAAGTCTCAAAGTAGCACGGGCTATGATGAGCCCGTAGAGTGGACTTACCTGGCACAGGAGCGGGGCTGTAACAGTTACGTTGGCGTTACTGGCTTACGTTCTACCCCTGGTGAGTTTCCCTCCGTTTTCTTTCGCTCCCTGGGGTGAGGAGCCGGTCGGCCGAGCGGACAGCACGCTGGACTTGTGATCCTGTGGTCCTGGGTTCGATCCCGGGCGCCGGCGAGAAACAATGGACAGAGTTTCTTTCACCCCATGCCCCTGTTACCTAGCAGTAAAATAGGTACCTGGATGTTAGTCAGCTGTCACGGGCTGCTTCCTGGGGGTGGAGGCCTGGTCGAGGACCGGGCCGCGGGGACACTAAAGCCCCGTGTCACGCAATAGGTGAATGGAAGCAAATAAATGATAGTCAGAACAGTTAAGAACACAGACATACAGTTAATTTAAGATTATCATTCATTGCCACAAACTTTTTCAAACCATATATATATATATATATATATATATATATATATATATATATATATATATATATATATATATATATATATATATATATTCAGGAACGAGCGCCTCCCCCCACCCTAAGGTGTAAAACAAGAAAAAACACATAATTATGTTCTCAAACATGGAGTGTAGATTCCATAGAGTGTTACCTGAGTACTCGTCTAAGATGTACTCACCTAGTTCTACTCTCCTAGATGTGCTGACGCAGGTGTACTGACCTAGTTGTACTCGTATTTTTATCGTAAGAGGCAGACAGCAGGAGCCAGAGAGCCAGCAGGCAAGGGGGGAGGGATGGAGTCAAAACGAAGCAGTATATTAGCAGTTGGGGATGAAAGCAGGTGTTGCAGCAGTGACAGTCGAACAGCAGAAACAGTCGAATAGCAGAAACAGTCGAAGAGCAGAACCAGTCGAACAGCAGAAACAGTCGAACAGCAGAACCAGTCGAAGAGCAGAACCAGTCGAACAGCAGAACCAGTCGAACAGCAGAACCAGTCGAACAGCAGAACCAGTCGAACAGCAGAACCAGTCGAACAGCAGAAACAGTCGAACAGCAGAACCAGTCGAACAGCAGAACCAGTCGAACAGCAGAACCAGTCGAACAGCAGAACCAGTCGAACAGCAGAACCAGTCGAACAGCAGAAACAGTCGAAGAGCAGAAACAGTCGAACAGCAGAAACAGTCGAACAGCAGAAACAGTCGAAGAGCAGAAACAGTCGAACAGCAGAAACAGTCGAACAGCAGAAACAGTAGCGGCAACGGTAGTCCTAGGAGCGGGAACAGTAAGAGTAAGAACAGCAGTAAGAGACCATAGTAGTAGAAAGCTCAGCAGCAGCTGGGGGAGGGAGGGAGGGAAGGGTAGAAGAGCCAGCAGCTGTTGGTGTCGCAGCTGCAGCAGCAGCAGCAGCAGCAGCAGGTGGGATCCACGCGCTGACCGTCTGAGCAGATTACCTTGACAGCGCAAGTTTTTATTTTTATATTTTTTTGAACAAGACGCTCACCAGCGCGTTGGTTTAATTACCTCCTCTTTCTCCTCTCCTTTATCTCTTCCTCTCTCCTCACCCATGTTATCACACATCGCTGTTTCTTCTCCTAACGCAGATAACGTTATCTGCTGAGGGAGATAACGCAGATAACATGCGTTATCTCCCTCAGCAGACTTAGTCTCTCCGTCTCAATACTAATTATCAAATGGCACCAAGCCAGGGGAGACTATATGTTGTTTAAGATTCGCTACCTGGAACAGAAAGTTGCAAGTAGCACGGGCTATGGCGAGCCCGATAAGGAGACTGTTGCAAACTAAGTAATAAGTAGTTTATTTATCGTAGCTGACGTTTTACAGGGCTGGGGGTTGCTGGGGGAGGTTGCCTGGGGTAGTTTGAAGGGGTTGAGGAGGAGACTGGAGGGTGATTTCAGGCCGGTCGGCCGAGCGGACAGCACGCTGGACTTGTGATCCTGTGGTCCTGGGTTCGGTCCCAGGCGCCGGCGAGAAACATTGGGCAGAGTTTCTTTCACCCTATGTCCCTGTTACCTAGCAGTAAAATAGGTACCTGGGTGTTAGTCAGCTGTCACGGGCTGCTTTCTGGGGGTGGAGGCCTGGTCGAGGACCGGGCCGCGGGGACACTAAAAAGCCCCGAAATCATCTCAAGATAACCTCAAGGCCTCGAACCAGGTACTGGAATCGGTCAGGACACGTGGCGTCACGATTCCTTCGGAGCACGCTGCGAGACGAAGCTTCTATTCATCCGGGTTCGAACCTGGAGCGTTCAGATGGGTGAGCAGGGAGCCTCGTCCTCCCCCCAACCCTGCTTTTTTATTTACCCTCTCTACCCCAGGATTCGAACCCCGGTCCTACCCGCTTGCCTCACCCAGGAGCAGGAGATAATACTAGCGAGAGGTGTAGCGACATAAAAACAACGAAATGTTTATTATTTTGAAGAACTGGTTAGTTTCTTTACCAACATCTAATGATATCTTATCAGTGGAGTCGAGAGAGTGATGAGTTACACTGGTGAGTTACGCTGGTGAGTAACCTGGTGAGTTACTGAATGAGAGACAGACAGTCATACAGCTCAGACCTATGGATCTATTTTGATTATCAAGGAACTTAAGATTTGACGTCAAAGAAGACTTGCTTCAGATCATTATATAAAAGTTGACTAATTCTTTTTATTTCTACTATTTTTATCATTAACAATACCAATAATAACAGGAAGAAGTGGAAGAGATAAGATAATAAAAAGTAATTTATTATTGTCACATAAGAACAGGGAACTATCAGGGGAAAGAACTACCCATTGCTATATAGCCATTACGGCTATATAGCGTATTATATAGTGCTATGACCTAGTGCTATATAGCCATTAAGGCTATATAGCACTGGGTCAGGGGGTCAGGATAAGGATTTGGGATGGGACGGGGGGTGGGAAGGAATGGTGTTGTTGTTGTTTGAGATTTAGCTACTCAGAACGAAGTGTCCATGTAGCACGGGCTATGGTGAGCCCGAAAAATGGTGTCAAACCTATTGTCATATAAGAGCGCTCCTGGTGAGGCGAAGCCAGCCATCACACCTGGGGGAGGGGAGGGAGACCTCAGCATCCCACTCTTCTTCAAGATGAGATCACTTGGGATGCTTGCAGGGCTCTTCATTCATGATGAATTATCGAGCAATTGTAAACAAATCGAAGGCAATGTATAATCCACGTATTGAATTATCAATACGTATCACGTAATTCACGTATAATTCCAGCACTGCAATGTATAATTCACGTCCAATGTGAACTCCCCGAGCTAGTGTACGTAAACCAAAATTCACGTCCAATGTGAACTCCCCGAGTTAGTGTACGTAAACCAAAAAATTCACGTCCAATGTGAACTCCCCGAGTTAGTGTACGTAAACCAAAATTCACGTCCAATGTGAACTCCCAGAGTTAGTATACGTAAACCAAAAAATTCACGTCCAATGTGAACTCCCAGAGTTAGTATACGTAAACCAAAAAATTCACGTCCAATGTGAACTCCCCGAGTTAGTATACATAAACCAAAATTCACGTCCAATGTGAACTCCCAGAGTTAGTATACGTAAACCAAAAAAATCACGTCCAATGTGAACTCCCCGAGTTAGTATACGTAAACCAAAATACACGTCCAATGTGAACTCCCCGAGTTAGTATACGTAAACCAGAATTCACGTAACAGCGTTAAACAGCAGGGTCCTCTTGTGGTGCAATATTGCAGGCTTTTGCAAGACTTTTTTTCTAAATCAATGATCATGAGAGAGCAGGATTTGGTTTGAAATTGATATAGAATAGTTTCAATAGCACAGAAACGTGTTTCGGTCACGTTAAAAAAGACTAAATCTTGCTCCTGCCATCAGAGCTGAAGGACGAGGTATTCATAGACGCAATGCTAGTAAGGAATAGTAGGGGTATTAATAGTGGTGCTCCTAGTTGTAATACTAGGAGTGGCAGTGCTAATAGCCTCGAGTGTGTGTGTACTCGCCTATTTCTACTCACCTATTTGTGTCTGCAGGATCGAGTATTGACTCTTGGATCCTGCCTTTCGAGCATCGGTTGTTTACCGCAATGACTCCAGTCCTATTTCCCTATCATACCTGGTTTTAAAACTATGAATAGAAAGGTAGTGTGTGTGTGTGTGTGTGTGTGTGTGTGTGTGTGTGTGTGTGTGTGTGTGATAGTCGCGGTGCCTGGCCCATCGTTAGATGATAGTTACAGTAACAGCCAGATTGATCACGCCCTGATAATATCAACATGAGACGGACACTGCACTGTAGAAATAATACTTAGTGAATGAGTGAAATCCTGGGGTGAGTGAACACTGATGACATCAGAGGCGAGTGAAACATTAAGATTGGGGTGGCCTGGACAGTACCTGCTACAGTGCCAGCTACAGTGAGAGAACAATACCCTAGACAGTGCCAGCTACAGTGAGAGAACAATACCATAGACAGTGTCAGCTACAGTGTGAGGACAGTACCATGGACAGTGCCAGCTACAGTGAGAGGACAATACCATGGACAGTGCCAGCTACAGTGAGTGGACAATACCATGGACAGTGCCAGCTACAGTGAGAGGACAATACCCTGGACAGTGTCAACAAGAACGAGAGGACAGTACTCTGGACAGTGCCAGCTACAGTGTGAGGACAATACCCTGGACAGTACCAGCTACAGTGAGAGGACAATACCCTAGACAGTGCCAGCTACAGTGTCAGGACAATACCCTGGCCAGTGCCAGCTACAGTGTTAGGACAATACCATGGACAGTGCCAGCTACAGTGTTAGGACAATACCATGGACAGTGCCAGCTACAGTGTTAGGACAATACCATGGACAGTGTCAACAAGAATGAAAGGAAAGTGCTCTGGACAGTACCTGAGGTTGGCCAGCTCCTGCCTGAGCTGCGTTATATCATCACGGTGCTGCTCGGACTCCAGTGCCTGCGTCACTGTCCCTCTCATCTCCGTCACCCTCTCCCCCAGGGCGGAGAGGGCGCGGCCCTCAGCCTCCATCATCTTCAAGGAGGCTGCGAAGGGCGTCTCTGGTCCGGCTGAAGCATCATCAAACTCTTGAGACACTCTGCTCTTCTCCTGGAGCTGTTCCACCGTTTTCTGGAGGTTGGCGAGGAGCATGTGGTCTATCTTCTGACGCAGGTGAAGACGATCTACAGTATCCTGGAGGCGCGCGAAGTGATCGCGACTTCGCTGGTGCCTGTGTTCGCGGAGGGTCGCGCCCGTGGCACTGTGCCCCAGCACTGCCAACACCACTAGTGCCAAGACCGCCCTTGTCATCGCGGACATATTTCACTCTTTCCAAATGTATTTTTTCACTGTAAATGTATTTGGAGGCGAATATATTTGTTTTCCACTGTATCGAGTACACGGAGCCGGCACACGTCACACGCACACGCACATGGAGGGAGCAGGCCACACACGCATACACACCTCGCGTCCTCCACGCCACGCAGTAACAACAACACACTAGGTAGTAACACAGGCTATATACGCCAGCGCTCTCGCGGCACGCGCCCCCGCGATCTCCCACTACACTGCGTTCTTTCCCATATCTTTCGCCCGCTGAATACCATGCTGTTGCTGCGTTCTTAACATGCGGGATATATATATATGTATTGCAAGCCTGCAAGTTGCAGGGCTTACATGCCTGTGTACACATGTGGGTGTTTATCGTATGTTTATTTTCATTATTCATTATAGAAACATTGATACGTTTTTACCATTGATTAACTTGGCGCTTCATTGGGCGGAGCCAAACTCAAAAGTCTCTCTCTGATTGGCTGTAATCTACCTGAAGCTCTGGTGCCTTGATATACAATTGTATGATGAAGTCAAAGTCTTTGCTGGTGATGTCATAACCATTAATGTCACTCATTTAATTGTGACTTCTTCTGGAAGTATGGATATATTGCCACTGGTGGATATAATTAAGAAAATGTGAAGGATTAATTAAGAAGTGGCATCTGAGGTGGGAGGTGGGCGCTGATTGGTGGAGGAGGACAGGTGTGCAGCCCAGGTGGACACTCAGCCCAGCTGACCAGCCGGAGTGAACATTTAGACAGTGTTCACGAACATAACATTCTCCCCCCTTATCTTATCTATTGAAGTTATTTGAATAACATTTTATCTGTGGCAGTTAGAAACGCCGTCCATATCTGTTCCAAATAGTAATTTTAAATAAGATTGAATATCAATATTAGCAGATTAAGTGTTCATTTAGAAACTTTACTTCATAGAAAAAACACAAATATGAATTGAGTGAAACAAGACCTTTGGCACGAGGCTGTGGCGAGATATTTCTAGGCCTACCTCACGACCAAGCCTCCCCCTCCCCCTTTTCTTATAGGCATCTCCTCTCCCAGGCCTCCCCCCCCCCCTCCTTCCTCAGCCTCTCCAAACCTCCACCCAGCCTCCCACTCCCAGCTTCCCCTCCCAAACTATCATCTCATCTCCATCAGCATCCCCCCTCCCATGTAAACATTGGTACCCTCAGAGGCTGATGAGTGCGACAGACTTGTAGTAAGTGTGACTTAGGAGAGGCCAGGGAGATAAGGAATATCTCCCATTTTGAATATTGTAATATTAAATCTCCAGATGAAGAACCACCTCCAGGTAGCTCTTGGAGAACCACTTCTAGGTAGCTCTTGGAGAACCACTTCTAGGTAGCTCTTGGAGAACCACTTCCAGGTAGTTCTTGGTGAACCACCTCCAGGTGGCTCTTGGAGAACCACCTTCAGGTAGCTCTTGGAGAACCACCTTCAGGTAGCTCTTGGAGAACCACTTCCAGGTAGCTCTTGGAGAACCACCTTCAGGTAGCTCTTGGAGAACCACCTCCAGGTAGCTCTTGGAGAACCACCTTCAGGTAGCTCTTGGAGAACCACCTTCAGGTAGCTCTTGGAGAACCACCTTCAGGTAGCTCTTGGAGAACCACTTCCAGGTAGCTCTTGGAGAACCACCTTCAGGTAGCTCTTGGAGAACCACTTCTAGGTAGCTCTTGGAGAACCACTTCCAGGTAGTTCTTGGTGAACCACCTCCAGGTGGCTCTTGGAGAACCACCTTCAGGTAGCTCTTGGAGAACCACCTTTAGGTAGCTCTTGGAGAACCACTTCCAGGTAACTCTTGGAGAACCACCTCCAGGTGGTTCTTGGTGAACCACCTCCAGGTGACTCATGGAGAAGCACCTCCAGGTAGCTCTTGGAGAACCACCTCCAAGTACCTCCTGAGGAACCACCTCCAGGTACCTCCTGAAGAACCACCTCCAGGTACCTCCTGAAGAACCACCTCCAGGTACCTCCTGAAGAACCACCTCCAGGTACCTCCTGAAGAACCACCTCCAGGTACCTCCTGAAGAACCACCTCCAGGTACCTCCTGAAGAACCACCTCCAGGTACCTCCTGAAGAACCACCTCCAGGTACCTCCTGAAGAACCACCTCCAGGTACCTCCTGAAGAACCACCTCCAGGTACCTCCTGAAGAACCACCTCCAGGTACCTCCTGAGGAACCACCTCCAGCTACCTCCTGAAGAACCACCTCCAACTACCTCCTGAAGAACCACCTCCAGCTACCTCCTGAAGAACCACCTCCAGCTACCTCCTGAAGAACCACCTCCAGCTACCTCCTGAAGAACCACCTCCAGCTACCTCCTGAAGAACCACCTCCAGCTACCTCCTGAAGAACCACCTCCAAGTACCTCCTGAGGAACCACCTCCTGGTACCTCCTGAAGAACCACCTCCAGGTACCTCCTGAAGAACCACCTCCAGGTACCTCCTGAAGAACCACCTCTAGCTACCTCCTGAAGAACCACCTCCAGCTACCTCCTGAAGAACCACCTCCAGCTACCTCCTGAAGAACCACCTCCAGCTACCTCCTGAAGAACCACCTCCAACTTAACCCAGTAAATCACAGTTTAAATCAATGAATAAAACCTCTTTCTGTTATTTTACTTACACAAATAAATCTGTCCTGGAATGTGAGGTGTCGTCGTGAGCTTTTTATTGTGTTATCATTCGCTGTTGTGTGGAGGGCGAGAGAGACAAAGAGCTTCCCCACACAGACGACGCCGCCCAACAGCAGGTGGCTCTTGCAGCTGCAATAGCAGAACCCCCCCCCCTGCAATACTGGTTCCCAGAGAAGAGGGGAGAGTAATAATGAGAAGAAGACAGCGGTAACACTTGCATCTGTCAGGTCAGGCAGGTGTAAGGCTCCTATACACATGCCACGACCCCGCCAGCAGCTTTCCTGGCAGGAACACACGCCTCCAGAGGCCCGCAACGACCCCAGCCCGGGAGATCCAAGGGAGATAGAAGGGAGATAGAAGGGAGTAATGACCAGGTGATCGTTGTGTCAGTTGGCAGGTGATAACAATGGGAGGAGAGAAAGATAGAGAGACAATGGGGACGCAGGAAATAGGAAACCAAGATAACATAGAGAGAGAGAGAGAGAGAGAGAGAGAGAGAGAGAGAGAGAGAGAGAGAGAGAGAGAGAGAGAGAGAGAGAGAGAGAGAGAGAGAGAGAGAGAGACACGAAGGAGAGGGAGTGAGGTATTAAACTAAGGTAAATTATAACTTTAGAGTGAGTGACTGATATGTCGTTGATGAATTGACACGTCACTTGCATGACCTGTACGAGTCATTGATGACCTGTACGAGTCATTGATGACCTGTACGAGTCATTGATGACCTGTACGAGTAATTGATGACCAGTACGAGTCATTGACGACCAGTACGAGTCATTGACGACCTGTACGAGTCATTGATGACCTGTACGAGTCATTGATGACTTGTACGAGTCATTGATGACCTGTACGAGTCATTGATGACCTGTACGAGTCATTGATGACCTGTACGAGTCATTGATGACCTGTACGAGTCATTGATGACCTGTACGAGTCATTGATGACCTGTACGAGTCATTGATGCCCTGTACGAGTCATTGATGACCTGTACGAGTCATTGATGACCTGTACGAGTCATTGATGACCAGTACGAGTCATTGACGACCAGTACGAGTCATTGATGACCTGTACGAGTCATTGATGACCTGTACGAGTCATTGATGACTTGTACGAGTCATTGATGACCAGTACGAGTCATTGATGACCTGTACGAGTCATTGATGACTTGTACGAGTTATTGATGACCAGTACGAGTCATTGATGACCTGTACGAGTCATTGATGCCCTGTACGAGTCATTGATGCCCTGTACGAGTCATTGATGCCCTGTACGAGTCATTGATGACCTGTACGAGTCATTGATGCCCTGTACGAGTCATTGATGACCTGTACGAGTCATTGATGACCTGTACGAGTCATTGATGACCTGTACGAGTCATTGATGTTCGAGTACGAGACTTTGTCCTAGTTGGAGTTGCAGCAGACACCCGGATGGTGATGCAGCAGACACCCGGATGGTGATGCAGCAGACACCCGGATGGTGATGCAGCAGACACCCGGATGGTGATGCAGCAGACACCCGGATGGTGATGCAGCAGACACCCGGATGGTGATGCAGCAGACACCCGGATGGTGATGCAGCAGACACCCGGATGGTGATGCAGCAGACACCCGGATGGTGATGCAGCAGACACCCGGATGGTGTTGCAGCAGACACCCGGAAGGTGTTGAAGCAGACACCCGGATGGTGATGCAGCAGACACCCGGATGGTGATGCAGCAGAGACCCGGATGGTGTTGCAGCAGAGACCCGGATGGTGATGCAGCAGACACCCGGATGGTGATGCAGCAGACACCCGGATGGTGATGCAGCAGACACCCGGATGGTGTTGCAGCAGAGACCCGGATGCTGTTGCAGCAGACACCCGGATGGTGATGCAGCAGACACCCGGATGCTGTTGCAGCAGACACCCGGATGGTGATGCAGCAGACACCCGGATGCTGTTGCAGCAGACACCCGGATGCTGTTGCAGCAGACTTAAAAACAAACAGATGATTCACATAAATAAATTAACCGAGACACAAACATTCTATATACATTTTTAAAATTATTATTAATAATACTAATAATAGGTAATAGTAATGTCTTCTTACACACATAATAACATAGGATACAAATCCACACTTGTGTGTTTGTGAATTTTGTATTTGGTTTAAATCTTTACATAAAATTCACAGATACACAAGTGGGAGTTTTTATCCAACATAATAATATTAATAATAATGGTAATAAGTGTGACAGAGGTAATTTAGAATGTGGCGATCTTTCTTGCTTCCTGGAACCCCCCCAGACACTTCCTGGAATCCCCAGACACTTCCTGGAACCCCCCAGACACTTTCTGGAACCCCCCAGACACTTTCTGGAACCCCCCAGACACTTCCTGGAACCCCCAGACACTTTCTGGAACCCCCCAGACACTTCCTGGAACCCCCCAGACACTTCCTGGAACCCCCCAGACACTTCCTGGAACCCCCCAGACACTTTCTGGAACCCCCAGACACTTCTTGGAACCTCCAGACACTTTCTGGAACCCCCAGACACTTTCTGGAACCCCCAGACACTTTCTGGAACCCCCCAGACACTTTCTGGAACCCCCAGACACTTTCTGGAACCCCCAGATACTTTCTGGAACCCCCAGACACTTTCTGGAACCCCCCAGACACTTTCTGGAACCCCCAGATACTTTCTGGAACCCCCCAGACACTTCCTGGAACCCCCAGACACTTCCTGGAATCCCCAGACACTTCCTGGAACCCCCAGACACTTCCTGGAACCCCCAGACACTTCCTGGAACCCCAGACACATCCTGAAACCCCCAAACACTTCCTGGAACCCTCAGACACTTCCTGGAACCCCCAGACACTTCCTGGAACACCCAGACACTTCTTGGAACCTCCAGACACTTCCTGGAACCTCCAGACACTTCCTGGAACCCCCAGACACTTCCTGGAACCTCCAGACACTTCCTGGAACCCCCAGACACATCATGGAACCCCCAGACACTTCCTGAAACCCGCAGACACTTCATGGAACCCCCAGATACTTCATGGAACCCCCAGATACTTCATGGAACCCCCAGATACTTCCTGGAACCCTAGACACTTCCTGGAACCCTAGACACTTCCTGGAACCCTAGACACTTCCTGAAACCCACAGACACTTCCTGGAACCCACAGGCACTTCCTGGAACCCCACACACTTCCTGGAACCCCCAGACACTTCCTGGAACCTCCAGACACTTCCTGGAACTCCCAGACACTTCTTGGATCTACCAGACACTTCCTGGAACCTCCAGACACTTCCAAGAACCTCCAGATACTTTCTGGAACCCCCAGACACTTCCTGGAACCCCCAGACTCTTCCTGGAACCACCAGACAATTTCTGGAACCACCAGACAATTCCTGGAACCCTCAGACACTTCCTGGAACCCCCAGACACTTTCAAAAACCCCCAGATACTTCCTGGAACCCCCAGACACTTCCTGGAACCCCCAGACACTTCCTGCAACCTCCAGACACTTCCTGAAACCCCAGACACTTCCTAGAACCCCAAATTCTTCCTGGAACCCCAGACTCCTCCTGGAACTCAAGGTACTTCTTGAGGGTTGGAGAGTCCTCCTCTTCCTGGAAGGTTACTATTTTTTTATTTTTTGAGGTTCCTCATTCCTCTTTATCCTAGTTTTTATTTAGTTTTTGCTTTAGATAAAATTGGTTCACTTTACTGTACGTGCTTTCTTGTCTAGTTACTTTAGTTTCTTTGTTTACTGCAGAGTGTTTGTGTGTGGCTGTTTTTGTTACTGTTGTGTGTGTGTGTGTGTGTGTGTGTGTGTGTGTGTGTGTGTGTGTGTGTGGCTGTTTTGGTTGCTTCAGGAATGCTTTACGAGTCCAACTCTCTAAAAAAACACACAAACACATCAACAATACACGCCAAACAAATTTTCTCCTCAATATACATTTATTTTAATAAATTAAAACACCACGAACCCATAATCAACAGAGACTCGCGAAGTTCCGTTTCCGATAACGGCTCCCACGACCACAGTCTTAAAAAAAATAAAAACACAGTTTCTTTTTTTGTGGCTGTAGAAGGAAATATTGCGAAGGGAGTGAGAAGGGTGATGGGGAGAGGGAAGGGGGGGGGGGGAGTGTTCGAGGTCTATTGGAAGTTATAAAGATTTTGGGGAAAGTTGTGATAGAGTGATTGTGTTTATCACAGACATTGTGGTTACTTGTGACAGGTTGACGTCACCAGTGACAGGTTGAAGTTACCTATGAAAGGTTGTGGTCACCTGTAGCAGGTTGAGGTCACCTGTGGCAGGTTGACGTCAGCTGTGACTGGTTGACGTCACCTATGACAGGTTGACGTCACCTGTGGCAGGTTGACGTCACCTATGACAGGTTGACGTCACCTGTGGCAGGTTGACGTCACCTGTGGCAGGTTGACGTCACCTATGACAGGTTGACGTCACCTGTGGCAGGTTGACGTCACCTATGACAGGTTGACGTCACCTGTGGCAGGTTGACGTCACCTATGACAGGTTGACGTCACCTGTGGCAGGTTAAGAACACCTATGACAGGTTGAGGTCACCTGTGATAGGTTGACTTCACCTGTGGCAGGTTGCATTTGTTTCTTGGAGTTAACAGTTATTTGTCGTGATTTGTGGCTCTGCTGGTGAGCGAGCTGAATGAAGAACTCCAGGATGAACGAGACCTGTTAAACCATGCAACACAAGAACACTGGGTAAAAAAGAACATGAAATATTCACATTTACCAAAGCCTCTATAATCACAATACAGTAATACGAATTGTGAAGTTCATTTAGCTAAGCAAGCGACAATCTTGCGAAACTAGTTACACAATTGTTAATTGTGTAGCTAGCACATGTAACATACACATGTGTGCTTATACATACATATGTATAGGTATACGTCAAGGTTATAGGCATACAACAACGCAGCTTCTCGATGAGTATACATTCAGACTCTACTCTCGGACTATGTTTAGGACTAAGAAAGCATACTCGCTGGTTGGTCAAAAAGCATGCTCACTGGTTGGTCAAAAAGCATACTCGCTGGTTGGACAAAAAGCATACTCGCTGGTTGGTCAAAAAGCATACTCGCTGGTTGGTCAAAAAACATACTCGCTGGTTGGTCAAAAAGCATACTCGCTGGTTGGACAAAAAGCATACTCGCTGGTTGGACAAAAAGCATACTCACTGGTTGGTCAAAAAGCATACTCGCTGGTTGGACAAAAAGCATACTCGCTAGTTGATTAAAAAACATACTCGCTGGTTGGTCAAAAAACATACTCGCTGGTTGGACAAAAAGCATACTCACTGGTTGTACAAAAAGCATACTCTCTGGTTGTACAAAAAGCATACTCGCTGGTTGGTCAAAAAGCATACTCGCTGGTTGGTCAAAAAGCATACTCGCTGGTTGGACAAAAAGCATACTCGCTGGTTGGTCAAAAAACATACTCGCTGGTTGGACAAAAAGCATACTCGCTGGTTGGTCAAAAAACATACTCGCTGGTTGGACAAAAAGCATACTCGCTGGTTGGCCAAAAAACATACTCGCTGGTTGGACAAAAAGCATACTCGCTGGTTGGTCAAAAAGCATACTCGCTGGTTGGTCAAAAAACATACTCGCTGGTTGGACAAAAAGCATACTCGCTGGTTGGTCAAAAAGCATACTCGCTGGTTGGTCAAAAAGCATACTCGCTGGTTGGACAAAAAGCATACTCACTGGTTGGTCAAAAAGCATACTCGCTGGTTGGACAAAAAGCATACTCGCTGGTTGGTCAAGAAGTATACTCGCTGGTTGAACAAAAAGCATACTCGCTGGTTGGACAAAAAGCATACTCGCTGGTTGGTCAAAAAGCATACTCGCTGGTTGGTCAATATAAGCTGTTGTGGTGACCTTAATAACCCCCTCTCAAGAGACCATAAGATCAACACCAAACCAATAGCATCTACACCAATTCTAACTTATTCGCCATTTTAGAGTAACCCGCCAAACACACACTGAAACTACGACGTTGGTACAACGTTCGAACAAGTTTTTAACACCTCCTAACCAGTTATAACAACCAATATAGCAAGTTGTAACAACGTTCTAATACGTCATAAACACGTTAAGCCAAGATGTAACAACTTTATTACAAGTTGTAACAAGCGGAAAATAAAGACAGTTTCGGTTTGTGTTTCCAGGGAATTAAGAATCACGTTGCATCGTTTCCAAGATCAATATTTAGCCTCTTCTCCATTTATAAGGTTACAATTCGTAGCTCACAATGACTAAGATAACCAAGATAAGACTAACTCAGATACGAAAACCAGTATTATAACGACGGTAAATATGAAGTATTTGTATCAATAAGTCCTCCCCTGTTATGATTATTTTTGCTAGTGGATTCTTGGTAATTTAGAAATATAAAAGTTTTATTGCACGTTATCTTATTATTGTTAATGTTATAAGAAGTGAGATCTAATTTTAACTTACAGGATGTGAAGTGGAAGTGGGAAAGGTCAGGAGCACGAGGCTTTGTCGGTGGGTGGAGGGCTTGGGTGGAGGGCGTGGGTGGAGGGCGTGGGTGGTGGGCGTGGGTGGAGGGCTTGGGTGGAGGGCGTGGGTGGAGGGCGTGGGTGGAGGGCATGGGTGGAGGGCTTGAGGGAGGGTCGTGGGTGGAGGGCGTGGGTGGAGGGCTTGGGTGGAGGGCGTGGGTAGAGGGCTTGAGGGAGGGTCGTGGGTGGAGGGCATGGGTGGAGGGCTTGGGTGGAGGGCGTGGGTGGAGGGCGTGGGTGGAGGGCGTGGGTGGAGGGCTTGAGGGAGGGTCGTGGGTGGAGGGCATGGGTGGAGGGCTTGGGTGGAGGGCGTGGGTGGAGGGCGTGGGTGGTGGGCGTGGGTGGAGGGTGTGGGTGGAGGGCTTGAGGGAGGGTCGTGGGTGGAGAGTGAGTCGTTCGTAAGGGTGGAGAACTAGGGACGGTCGTTCTTTGAACGTTTGTGATGAATAGGGGAGGTGGCTAGGCGAGTCTACGTGCAAGGACGCGCAGAACACCACTACCTCTACCCACCTACCTTACCTATGCCCACCTACCCTACCTATAGCCACCTACCTTACCTATACCCACCTACCTTACCTATACCCACCTACCCTACCTATAGCCACCTACCCTACCTATACCCAAATACCCTACCACTACCCACCTACCTTACCTACACCCACCTACCTCACCTACACATACCTACCTCACCTACACCCACCTACCTTACCTACACCCACCTACCTTACCTATACCCACCTACCCTACCTATACCCACCTACCTCACCTACACCCACCTACCCTACCTATACCTACCTATAGCCGCTCGCTCACTGATATACGACCGTGTTGAGCAGTACATCACGTTGACCATTAAATGATTCAATGAGTGCTGGTGTCCGTGGAGAGGCGCAGCACAAGTCGTCCGGGATTAATAATCTCTCGTGAATCATCAATTAAGACGCCTCTTGTACCTTTGTACACTTTATGGGTAAGTGTACGCTTGTACACTTACTCTAAACTAGTAGAGCTCTTTATTTATCCCATAGAGGACGTGCTCTATACGTTCCCCAGAGTGGAAGAACTCTACACTCTTACCCCTAAGACGAAGGGCTCTATATTCTTACCCCAAAGAGGAAAAGTTATATATATATATATATATATATATATATATATATATATATATATATATATATATATATATATATATATATGCGGAAAATCCACAGAGAAATATGAAATGAGGTGAACGTTTCGGCTTTGTTAAAGCCTTTGTCAACACCAGACTGACTAAGGCAATATATATATATATATATATATATATATATATATATATATATATATATATATATATATATAATATATATAAGAAAAAGGTATTTCAAATAGATTTCGTTACCAGGCTGCTCGACAACAACTCCCCCGTATCATTACCGCGTGTAATACTCTACATTACACAGGAACAGGACACGACACGCTGCTATCGGATCCAGTAAACTGTTTCACTACCCTCCGTGCTCATGGCCGCTGGTGTCCCTGTAGTGTCAGCGCTGCTCGTGGCGGCCTTACTACTGTTGACTCCTTGTGCCTTGTGTCGACCTTGAGACTGTTGTGATGGTGTGGGAATACTGGTGAGGATAGTAGTAGTAGAAGTCATAGTGGTAGTAGTAGTAGTAGTAGTAGACGTCGTAATTGTAGCTATCGTAATTGTAGTTATCGTAGTAATAGTAGTGGTAGAAGGACATGTAATGCGACTATCTTTCATGACAATATTCACGTTTTCTGTACGGAATACCTTCCTGTGGTGGGTGGTGATGTACTGTGGAGGGTGATGACCTCCTGTGGAGGGTGATGACCTCCTGTGGAGGGTGATGACCTCCTGTGGAGGGTGATGACCTCCTGTGGAGGGTGGTGATGTACTGTGGAGGGTTATGACCTCCTGTGGAGGGTGGTGATGTACTGTGGAGGGTAGTGATGTACTGTGGAGGGTTATGACCTCCTGTGGAGGGTGGTGATGTACTGTGGAGGGTTATGACCTCCTGTGGAAGGTGGTGATGTACTGTGGAGGGTGATGACCTCCTGTGGAAGGTGGTGATGTACTGTGGAGGGTGATGACCTCCTGTGGAGGGTGATGATCTCCTGTGGAGGGTGATGACCTCCTGTGGAGGGTGATGACCTCCTGTGGAGGGTGATGACCACCTGTGGTGGGTGATGTTCTCCTGTGGTGGGTGGTGATCTCCTGTGGTGGGTGATGACCTCCTGTGGTGGGTGATGACCTCCTGTGGTGGGTGATGACCTCCTGTGGAGGGTGATGACCTCCTGTGGTGGGTAATGAACTCCTGTGGTGGGTGATGACCTCCTGTGGTGGGTGATGACCTCCTGTGGTGGGTGATGACCTCCTGTGGTGGGTGATGACCTCCTGTGGTGGGTGATGACCTCCTGAGGTGGGTGATGACCTCCTGTGGAGGGTGATGACCACCTGTGGAGGGTGATGACCACCTGTGGAGGGTGATGACCTCCTGTGGAGGGTGATGACCTCCTGTGAAGGGTGATGACTTCCTGTGGAGGGTGATAACTTCCTGTGGAGGGTGATGATCTCCTGTGGTGGGTGGTGATCTCCTGTGGAGGGTGATGACCTCCTGTGGTGGGTGATGACCTCCTGTGGTGGGTGATGTTCTCCTGTGGTGGGTGGTGATCTCCTGTGGTGGGTGATGACCTGTGGTGGGTGATGACCTCCTGTGGTGGGTGATGACCTCCTGTGGAGGGTGATGACCTCCTGTGGTGGGTGATGAAGTCCTGTGGTGGGTGATGACCTCCTGTGGTGGGTGATGACCTCCTGTGGAGGGTGATGACCTCTTGTGGTGGGTGATGACCTCCTGTGGTGGGTGATGACCTCCTGAGGTGGGTGATGACCTCCTGTGGAGGGTGATGACCACCTGTGGAGGGTGATGACCTCCTGTGGAGGGTGATGACCTCCTGTGGAGGGTGATGATCTCCTGTGGTGGGTGGTGATCTCCTGTGGAGGGTGATGACCTCCTGTGGAGGGTGATGATCTCCTGTGGTGGGTGGTGATCTCCTGTGGAGGGTGATGACCTCCTGTGGAGGGTGATGATCTCCTGTGGTGGGTGGTGATATCCTGTGGAGGGTGGTGACCTCCTGTGGAGGGTGGTGACCTCGTGAGGAGGGTGATGATCTCCTGTGGTGGGTGGTGACCTCCTGTGGTGGGTGGTGACCTCCTATGGAGGGTGATGACCACCTGTGGAGGGTGATGACCTCCTGTGGAGGGTGGTGATCTCCTGTGGAGGGTGATGACTTCCTGTGGAGGGTGATGATCTCCTGTGGAGGGTGATGATCTCCTGTGGTGGGTGATGATCTCCTGTGGAGGGTGATGACCTCCTGTGGTGGGTGATGATCTGCTGTGGAGGGTGGTGACCTCGTGAGGAGGGTGATGATCTCCTGTGGAGGGTGGTGACCTCCTGTGGAGGGTGATGACCACCTGTGGAGGGTGATGACCTCCTGTGGAGGGTGATGATCTCCTGTGGTGGGTGATGACCTCCTGTGGTGGGTGATGATCTCCTGTGGAGGGTAGTGACCTCCTGTGGTGGGTGATGATCTCCTGTGGAGGGTGATGACGTCCTGTGGAGGGTGATGACCTCTAGTGGTGCGTGATGACCTGTGGTGGGTGGTGATCTCCTGTGGAGGGTGATGATCTCCTGTGGTGGGTGATGATCTCCTGTGGTGGGTGATGACCTCCTGTGGAGGGTGATGATCTCCTGTGGAGGGTGATGACCACCTGTGGAGGGTGATGACCTCCTGTGGAGGGTGATGACCTCCAGTGGTGGGTGATGACCTCCTGTGGTGGGTGATGACCTGTGGTGGATGGTGATCTCCTGTGGAGGGTGATGACCTCCTGTGGAGGGTGATGACCTCCTGTGGAGGGTGATGACCACCTGTGGTGGGTGATGACCTCCTGTGGTGGGTGATGACCTCCTGTGGTGGGTGGTGATTTCCTGTAGAGGGTGATGATCTTCTGTGGAGGGTGATGACCTCCTGTGGTGGGTGGTGATCTCCTGTGGTGGGTGATGACCTCCTGTGGTGGGTGATGACCTCCTGTGGAGGGTGATGACCTCCTGTGGTGGGTGGTGATCTCCTGTGGTGGGTGATGACCTCCTGTGGAGGGTGATGACTTCCTGTGGAGGGTGATGACCTCCTGTAGAGAATGATGACCTCCTGTGGAGGGTGATGACCACATGTGTGATGACCTCCTGTAGAGAATGATGACCTCCTGTAGAGAATGATGACCACCTGTGTGATGATCTCCTGTAGAGAATGATGACCTCCTGTGGAGGGTGATGACCACCTGTGTGATGACCTCCTGTAGAGAATGATGACCTCCTGTAGAGAATGATGACCACCTGTGTGATGATCTCCTGTAGAGAATGATGACCTCCTGTGGAGGGTGATGACCACCTGTGTGATGACCTCCTGTAGAGAATGATGACCTCCTGTAGAGAATGATGACCACCTGTGTGATGATCTCCTGTAGAGAATGATGACCTCCTGTGGAGGGTGATGACCACCTGTGTGATGACCTCCTGTAGAGAATGATGACCTCCTGTAGAGAATGATGACCTCCTGTAGAGAATGATGACCTCCTGTAGAGAATGATGACCTCCTGTGGAGGGTGTAATGACCTGTCGACGGTGACTGCCCACACCCAACATCATCCCATTCTCCTAGTCGTCACCTGGCCTCACCGCCTTTCCGTCACCGTAGAGAGGCCTCACTTCACCGTCACCGTAGAGAGGCCTCACTTCACCGTCACCGTAGAGAGGCCTCACTTCACCGACACCGTAGAGAGGCCTCACTTCACCGTCACCGTAGAGAGGAGGCCTCACTTCACCGACACCGTAGAGAGGCCTCACTTCACCGTCACCGTAGAGAGGAGGCCTCACTTCACCGACACCGTAGAGAGGCCTCACTTCACCGACACCGTAGAGAGGCCTCACTTCACCGTCACCGTAGAGAGGAGGCCTCACTTCACCGTCGTCTCCGAGGTTTCTGTCGAATCAACGGCCGCGTCGGATCCCGGAGATTGCAAGGCTACGATACCATGTCGTCGGGCCGGCGGCGTCCGGGGCGGGGGAGCGTCGATTTTTCCCATTTCCTTTAAGATTGTGGGTTGTAGGACACGCATAGGTAATTACAGAGCATAGTTAGGCAAGTGGGTGAATGGGGGGGGGGAGGGGGGAGGGGAGAGAGGGATGGGGTGCAGAGGAGGGCTGAGAACGAGAGTAAAGTGGGTGAGAGTACCTGAGTGGGAAGGAAATATAGGTAATAGGAGATTGGAGACGGACAGAGAGAGAGAGAGAGAGAGAGAATTGGGAGAGGGGGGGGGGAGGGATTTGAGAGGAGCTGGGAGAAAGTAGGAAGAGAGAGAAAGGAGAGAGAGAGGTACAGTAGTAATAATTCGACCATTTTAAGAGTTGTATCGTAAGGTTGGCAGTGATTACCTGGGCCGCCACCAGAGGGAAGCCTCCGCGTCCGGTGGGGGTCGACGCCGGATTCATATGTCACTCACTAATGCCAATTGACGTGGTGGTGGTGGTGGTGGTGGTGGTGATGGTGGTGGTGGTGGAGATAGTGATGGTGGTGCTGAACGGATTGTGATTGTTTCTACCGTTTTTTGTTTTGTTTTTGCAAGGATATTGCTATGAGGAGCCTAAGCCTCCGGCTCACAATAATGTTACTCATTACTGGATGAGTAACACTTGGCGGATGAGTATGTATGACTCGTATGTTGGCTTCAGTAAGATTATGTTCAATGTGTTTAACAACTTCCTCTGTGCAATTAAATCTCACTTGACATCTTATTTGGTTTGTAACTCTGCACTGTGTTTGATAATGTTCCAGTGGTCTGTTGGGCATTTCTCCTCAATGCTGACATTTCCTCCCTTCTGTTGCGTTGGTAATAGTGGTAGTATGGGGCGGTGGTATGGTTGGTGGTGGTGGTTGTCGTGGTAGTGGTGAGGTTCTTGGTGGTGGTAGTGGTTGTGTCATTGTCAGAGAGGTTTGATTTCTCAAGAGCTACCACTATCTCCACCTCCAGGTGGAGATAGTGGTGGCTGTGTTGGTTGGTGATGGTGCTGGTAATAGTGGTGGTGGTAACAATAGTGGTGATAACATTAGAGGTTCTGGTGCTGGTGGTAGTGGTACTGGTGTTAGTGATAGTGGTGGTGTGACGGTAATAGTGATGTGGATAGAAATGGTGTTGGTAGGGATGGTGGTGATGACTGTGGTGTTGGTAGGGATGGTGGTGATGACTGTGGTGGTGGCAGGGATGGTGGTGATGACTGTGGTGGTGGTAGGGATGGTGGTGATGACTGTGGTGGTGGTAGGGATGGTGGTGATGACTGTGGTGGTGGTAGGGATGGTGGTGATGACTGTGGTGTTGGTAAGGATGGTGGTGATGGCTATGGTGTTGGTAGGGATGGTGGTGATGACTGTGGTGGTGGTAGGGATGGTGGTGATGACTGTGGTGGTGGTAGGGATGGTGGTGATGACTGTGGTGTTGGTAGGGATGGTGGTGATGACTGTGGTGGTGGTAGGGATGGTGGTGATGACTGTGGTGGTGGTAGGGATGGTGGTGATGACTGTGGTGGTGGTAGGGATGGTGGTGATGACTGTGGTGGTGGTAGGGATGGTGGTGATGACTGTGGTGTTGGTAGGGATGGTGGTGATGACTGTGGTGGTGGTAGGGATGGTGGTGATGACTGTGGTGGTGGTAGGGATGGTGATGACTGTGGTGGTGGTAGGGATGGTGGTGATGACTGTGGTGTTGGTAGGGATGGTGGTGATGACTGTGGTGTTGGTAGGGATGGTGGTGATGGCTATGGTGTTAGTAGGGATGGTGGTGATGACTGTGGTGGTGGTAGGGATGGTGGTGATGACTGTGGTGGTGGTAGTGATGGTGGTGATGACTGTGGTGTTGGTAGTGATGGTGGTGATGACTGTGGTGGTGGTAGGGATGGTGGTGATGACTGTGGTGGTGATGACAGTGTAGGAAAATTCAGTCTATCGAGCCTTAATTTTTCATCCTGCATTTTTTGTTAAATTTTTCATGGTCCTCGACAAGGTTTGTGAGGCGTGACCTCTTCCCTCTGAGAGTCCATGCGGCCTTTACTCTACAGATTTGATCATCTCAAGATGCTTCCTCATCCTCTTCGTGAGTACTTACTCCAGTACTTCACAGGGAATACTTGTCAGTGTCACTTGTTTATAATTAAGTGCATCCTGGCTGTCCTCTTTTGTTTTAATACTGGAACAACATTTGCTTTCTTCTAGAACCCTGGAAGTGATAGTGGACATCTTCCAGAACTCTGGAAGAGGTAGTGGACATCTTCCAGAACTCTGGAAGAGGTAGTGGGCTTCTTCCTGAACTCTGGAAGAGGTAGTGGACATCTTCCAGAACTCTGGAAGAGGTAGTGGACATCTTCCAGAACTCTGGAAGAGGTAGTGGACATCTTCCAGAACTCTGGAAGAGGTAGTGAACATCTTCCAAAACTCTAGAAGTGATAGTGGGCTTCTTCCAGAACTCTGGAAGAGGTAGTGGACTTCTTCCAGATCTCTGGAAGATCTGTCTCGAATGTCTTATTTAAAATTTGAGTTTGTGAACGCCATTGTAACTCCGCGAACTCCTTCAGTAGCTATTTGGTGACATTAATTAATTTCGGTTCTCAGGACTCTGTCTCGTCTAGTTCCTCCTTGTGATTCTGTATCGCATTTACTGACTCTGTTATATCATCAGTTGACATCTGGTCATCTTTATCTTTCAACATTAATCTCAGTATTGACTATTTTGCAAAGAACTCTTTTGAAATCTTTTGATGACTTCCACATGCAATTATTCGTGGTTTTCCACGAGAATTTCCTCTCGTCTTCTTAGCTTTAATAAATGATGTTTTACTGTTATTTTTGTTCTCATTATATGACTATATAATGTTCTCATTATATGACTATACAATGTTCTCGTTATATGACTATATAATGTTCTCATTATATGACTATACAATGTTCTCATTATATGACTATACAATGTTCTCGTTATATGATTATACAATGTTCTCGTTATATGACTATATAATGTTCTCATTATATGACTATATAATGTTCTCATTATATGACTATACAATGTTCTCATTATATGACTATACAATGTTCTCATTATATGACTATACAATGTTCTCATTATATGACTATACAATGTTCTCATTATATGACTATACAATGTTCTCATTATATGACTATACAATGTTCTCATTATATGACTATACAATGTTCTCATTATATGACTATACAATGTTCTCATTATATGACTATACAATGTTCTCATTATATGACTATACAATATGGCATTGGTTAGTCTTTAGCTTTTGGCGCAGTGTTGCCAGTTTGCCCATTAGCTTCTCTTTTTGACTCTAGTGTACCCATTTATGGCTCCATTTACTGCTTCCATGTTGTCCACTGTTACAAGTACACTGTCCGTTTTAAATGGTTTTCGACCCTTCCCCACACTTCCCAACACCGCCTCTCGAAACAGGAGTTTACGGTGCTTATCCACCAGTTCTATAATTGGTAGACCTAGCCCTTCGAGACAGCCCCCCCCCTCTATCCCCCCACCCACTCCAAGAAGAGAAAAGCATCCATCTATCCACAGATCTCCAGTATCAGCTATTGGTACTGGTAATGGCCCCCAAAGAGCCTCCACTTCCGGGCTATTCATGCCCGTGCCTTTTGTGCGTCTTAATCTTCATCAATCAGAATATGTGTCAGAGGCGCCACTATTGCATTATTTCCTGGAATGTGACGTAACTGAAGCCCTGCGCATCAAACTCAACATTAATCCAACGACAGCAGCGTCATTAGATGGAAAGTCTACAGCGACTACAATGATTAGAAAAGCAGTTGAAGCATGGGACTCACTAGTGAACACTGTGCATCTACATCCGCCACCAAGATAATGTTATTAAAACAAGACTAAAAATAACCCAGTGCGCTAAAACAGAAGCGGAAAAGGAGGAAACTCCACCTCCATTTAAAACTTTGACCCAATTATGACGGTAACAAGGTCATAGCGAATAACCGAATTCAATTACGGGCTCACTATAGCCCCGTGCTACAGGGTCATTGCGTTCTGAGTAGCTAAATCTAAACCAACAACAACAATGTTCCTCATGTCGTTCACTTGCTTCTAGAGTGCTGTAAACTGCTCAGTGACATGAATCAACTCCAGGCTATGAATTTCACCATCTCTTGTCCCGTCCCTCCCTGCCAATTCGCTCCTTCCCGATTGTGGTGTTTGTGCAGATAACAGTACTTCTTGCAGATAGTACCCCCCTTCCCCCAGCCCCCTACCTGTTCCCCCAGCCCCCGACCTGTAGTCCCAGCTACAGGTAGGAGGGATGGGGGGGAAGGTTGTGGTGTGGGTGGCTACCACCCCTTGCTCCCAGGTGCTAGGTCAACTGATATACGCACCTGGGAGTAGCAATTAGCATATTTCACTCCTGACACGCCTTTGTAACCCCCCTGTGATGCCCTGTGCTTGAGAGAATAGGCAGTTTGTTGTTGTTTAAGATTCGCTACTCGGAACAATAAGTTCCAGTAGCACGGGCTATGGTGAGCCCGTAAGAATAGGCAGCCTAGTCGTAGTTTTTTAAAGCCTCACTCGTGTCACTTCCCCCCTCCTATCCCTCTCCATCCTCCTCACCTTGCCTTTTGCCCCGACTGCCCGCCTCCCGCATATAACCACGTCAAAAAACACGGGACAAAAACAGGGGACAAAAACAGGGGACAAAAACGCGTGAGTGTGTGTTGGCCGCGCGCCAGTCTTGCCAATAGTTCAGAGTCGGTGACCCTTTTTGTCCAGCAAAATAATATCTTTTTGATAATGAGGAGGACAAAAAATATATGACTTTTTTTTGCACACTTTTTCCTTTCTCTCTCTCTCTCTCTCGGGGGTACACTCACAGGTCAGTGTGGTACCGACGGTACATTCTCACATCACAGTGAGACACTACCTGAATTTAGCTACCCATTGAAGGTTAGACCAGGCTTAGGACCGCGCCCTGCCGCGCGCTGCCGCGCACTGCCGCACCCTACCGCGCACTCACTGATTTCTTAAGTGTCAGAGCAGTGAGGAAATTGAACGAGTGAGAAGCAAAAAATTCATCTACTGTTTTAAAAACCCACGTAACAAGCAAGAGGAAATTTCAGAGTACAGCTGAAAAGACGGGGCTTAGGAGCTGAAGCTCAGTCCGGCAAACTCTGTTTAGGTAAGTCCTGGTAGGTAAGTACACACCCTCCGACACAATGGCCACCACGACAATGGAGGTTTGTTCACCGTGAAATTCTCTTATTATATCAAAATGTCGAAGCAACGCCCAAAAGGTACACACACACCTTCTACTGTGTTCCAATATGTCCTACTGGAGTGTTCAGTGTTGGAATATGTCCTACTGGAGTGTTCAGTGTTGGAATATGTCCTACTGGAGTGTTCAGTGTTGGAATATGTCCTACTGGAGTGTTCAGTGTTGGAATATGTCCCTACTGGAGTGTTCAGTGTTGGAATATGTCCCTACTGGAGTGTTCAGTGTTGGAATATGTCCCTACTGGAGTGTTCAGTGTTGGAATATGTCCTACTGGAGTGTTCAGTGTTGGAATATGTCCCTACTGGAGTGTTCAGTGTTCGAATATGTCCTACTGGAGTGTTCAGTGTTGGAATATGTCCTACTGGAGTGTTCAGTGTTGGAATATGTCCTGCTGGAGTGTTCAGTGTTGGAATATGTCCCTACTGGAGTGTTCAGTGTTGGAATATGTCCTACTGGAGTGTTCAGTGTTGGAATATGTCCTACTGGAGTGTTCAGTGTTGGAATATGTCCTACTGGAGTGTTCAGTGTTGGAATATGTCCTACTGGAGTGTTCAGTGTTGGAATATGTCCTGCTGGAGTGTTCAGTGTTGGAATATGTCCCTACTGGAGTGTTCAGTGTTGGAATATGTCCTACTGGAGTGTTCAGTGTTGGAATATGTCCTACTGGAGTGTTCAGTGTTGGAATATGTCCTACTGGAGTGTTCAGTGTTGGAATATGTTCTACTGGAGTGTTCAGTGTTGGAATATGTCCTACTGGAGTGTTCAGTGTTGGAATATGTCCTGCTGGAGTGTTCAGTGTTGGAATATGTCCTGCTGGAGTGTTCAGTGTTGGAATATGTCCTGCTGGAGTGTTCAGTGTTCGAATATGTCCTGCTGGAGTGTTCAGTGTTGGAATATGTCCTACTGGAGTGTTCAGTGTTGGAATATGTCCTACTGGAGTGTTCAGTGTTGGAATATGTCCTACTGGAGTGTTCAGTGTTGGAATATGTCCTACTGGAGTGTTCAGTGTTCGAATATGTCCTACTGGTGTTCAGTGTTCGAATATGTCCTGCTGGAGTGTTCAGTGTTCGAATATGTCCCTACTAAAGTGTTCAGTGTTCGAATATGTCCCTACTGGAGTGTTCAGTACAATGCATACGGATACCGAGAGCATCTTTAAAATACACTGTTCCGAATACCTACGGATGTGTTCGGACGTGAAAAGAGTTGACCCCTGCTAAGACATTCGAATATCCAAGATGGAATGTTTGAATAAGAAAGAGAAAGATAGGTACTAGAGTGCTGTCGAGTGTGCAAGATGATGGGAACACCTAGAGTGTTGACTGACTGCTGCCGGGTAAGCAGCCGGTCGGCCGAGCGGACAGCACACTGGACTTGTGATCCTGTGGTCCTGGGTTCGATCCCAGGCGCCGGCGAGAAACAATGGGCAGAGTTTCTTTCACTTTATGCCCGTTACCTAGTAGTAAAATAGGTACCTGGGTGTTAGTCAGCTGTCACGGGCTGCTTGCTGGGAGTGGAGGCCTGGTCGAGGACCGGGCCGCGGGGACACTAAAAAAAAGCCCCGAAATCATCTCAAGATAACCTCAAGATAGGGGTACAGTAAATTCCTGCTTCCTCTTGGACGTCTATCCCACCAGACACCCTTCCACATCTCTCTCTGTTTCTCTCTTTCTCCCTCTCTCAAATACGGCCACTACGAAGACTATGTTTATCACATGGCATTCCTTCCTAATATCTTTTCTCCCACACTCCCAAAATCCCCACATTGCTACTTTATCCGTTCCCATATGTTCCCCCTTCATGTCATGCACTCAAGTACTCCTCTTGTGCTTCATCTAGGAGTGCCTCCACTGCCTGATTCACCGTCCAGCCTGTGCCTGACCGACTTTAATGGCCGCTGCTCCATGTCGTGCCTGCACTCGACCGAGGCCCTAGCAGGCCTCGAAGCTTGCGTGGGTGGCCCGAATGGTGCACAGAGTCCTGGTGAAATGCCTGAAAGTCGGGTGCATCGAAGTTGATGTTCATAGAGCTGGAGGAGCCACAGGAGGAGCAGGAGGAGGAGGATGGATGCCATTGCTTATCAAAAGGAACATATTTGTCTCGAAACGTTAACCTTTCTGTGATATTCAGATACAGTCTGCATCATATACAAATGTTAACGAGCGAGGAGTAAACAGTTGTGGCTGTGACCTACAAATCCCGGGACAACAATAGAGGCCCCTCAGACAGGCGTACAGACACAATACATCATAGATATTCTAGGACGGGCAGCAGTAACAACGCAAATGTCGAGAGCAAATTTAACTCACGGGGGACTCCAGCCAAGAGGAGAAGGAACGACCAGATTATCAGATCCAGCAAACAAGAGAGAGAATACACAGAAAATGACAAGCTGTTCGACGTGCTAAGTGGATCATACCAGATGCAGGCGATGAGTCACAATAACGTGGCTAAAGTATGTTGACCAGACCACACACTAGAAGGTGAAGGAACGACGACGTTTCGGTCCGTCCTGGACCATTCTCAAGTCGATTGTGAGAATGGTCCAGGACGAACCGAAACGTCGTCGTCCCTTCACCTTCTAGTGTGTGGTCTAGTCATCATACCAGGTCCTGAGACTGGAACCTGGATAAACCAGGGACCTAGCTGGCCAGGAACTACCCAATACAAGGCCGAGCTGGAGAGACGCGCTCACAGGAGAGACAAAGGCATAGTGAAGACGTCCGAGGACTTCAGATGGATGAAGGGTTTTCAGAGGAAAATTAGACGAGGTCAATTAACAGAAAATATCCGTCACCGTTCCGCGCAGGACACTATTGTACAAGCTTAAAGAGAGGGCATGAATAGTTGGGAAAATATTTGAATAGGTAAGGGACTCCCTATGGGATAGGGAGCAAAAAGTCACAACAAGAGAAGCATCAAAGTGTCAGTGTTTGAAGCTATCCTTTTTAGCACACAGGTGCGATTTAACATGAAATAGATTCGTTCATATACATGTTTACTGACGATGCAAAGGTAACGAGAATAGTCAGAAAAGAGGAAGATTGCGGTGAACTATAACACACTTGTAGAGATCATTGGAGAAAATGCCACTAGACTCTGAAAGGAATGTGAATGTGAATTATCAGGGGGAAAGCACCAAGCAATTACGACTATATGGCACTTGGAAGGGGTCAGGATAAGGATTTGGGATGGGACGGGGGAGGAAAGGAATGGTGCCCCCAACCACTTGGACGGTCGGGAATGGAACGCCGACCTACATGAAGCGAGACCGTCGCTCTACCGTCCACCCCAAGTGGTTGGCTCTGAAAGGAAGAAAAATGATGCAGATCTGGGCAGGAATATACTGAAATTTCGGTGTAATTGAATATGATGAATTTCAAGAATTCTGAGATAATTATATTACAAATGTTCAAGTTAAATGAGTAAATATTACAATTAAAATGATGTTCAACCAGATATCTTAGCCAAATATCCCTAGTTTGCTTACTGTAAGTAATGCATGCACTTAAGCGCAAACTTTCCACCACCGCTCACTGGATGAGTGCGAGGTTAGTAAATATGTAACTGGATCATCACGGAGCAGCCTGTTGTCTTCCTTCAAAGAACGTCGCATTTCGCTCGTATGCGTTACATAAGACCAAAAATGATTCGTACAAGAAAATGGAAGCGGCTCACGAAAGTGACGTACTGTCCCGTTTTCTGTTTTGGGTCCTCTGGTAGGTTAGGAGAGGACACTTTAATATTTTTTCTTGACCTTGGGAAACCTTAGGAGGACGGACTGGATGGGGGGGTGATGGAAGGGGGTGTGGAAGGGGGGTGTGGAAGGGGGTGTGGAAGGGTGTGGGAAGGGGGGGTGAAGGTGGCAGTACACTACACACGTATAGTTGTTCAGCTTGGAGGGTGGTGTGGTCCAGTTCATGAACCTATTGTGTCAAAAGAATATTGATATGAACTACACTGTGTTCCTAGTTTATAAAGATTGTAACATACTTAGCTCAATGAAGTTTGGAGGTTCAGTTCCTGAGCTGAGCTTTCTTGAGTTTTTAAGGATGAAACTCCCAAGCGAATCTTATCAGTAAGATAAACGCAAAAGGGTACGGGCCGGATGAAGTATTTGAAAGAATCAACCTATAATTGAAAAAAAAATATGGAGCTTCAAGTTTAACTTTGAAGGATTAAGTACATCTTAAGTACTTAACCGCCTATTAAGTACTTAATAGGAGAGTACGTCTAGTAAAGATACACACACACACACACACACACTCAAGTAGTTAACAGATGGGATGCATTAGGCAGTGATGTGGTGGAGGCAGACTTCATACTCAGTTTCAAATGCAGATATGATAGAGCCCAGTAGGCTCAGGAACCTGTACACCAGTTGATTGACGGTTGAGAGGCGGGACTAAAGAGTCAGAGTTCAATCCACACAAGCACAGCTAGGTGAGTACAACTAGGTTAGTACTCACACACAAAGGAATTGATAGGGTAGACAAAGACAAACTCTTAAACACAAGGGGCACACGCACTAGGGGACACAGGTGGAAATTAAGTGCCCAAATGAGCCACAGAGACATTAAATTTTTTTGTTTTAGTGTCAAAGTAGTTAATAAATGGAATGCATTAGGAAGTGATGTAGTGGAGGCTGACTCCATACACAGTTTCAACTGCTGACAAGATAGAACCAAATAGGCTCAGGAACCTGTACACCATATGATTGATAGTTGAGAGGCGGGACCAAAGAACCGAAGCTCATCCTCCGGAAGCATAACTAGATGAGTACAACAAGGTGAGTACACACACATATTACGTTCCCAGGCCAGAGGGATTAGCAATCAAAGTGGTCCTTAAATAATTCCCGATAGGATCTCCTCCCCCGTGGCCTTGATGTAGGGGTCGAGGACAGCTGCTGAACAGAGGCCACGTGTGTGTGTGTGTGTGTGTGTGTGTGTGTGTCCAGGGCACAGCTTTTCCGTGCCCCGGAAGCACCTGCACGCGTCAGGCCATACTTGGGCCGTGGCTCGACACAACTCAGACGACAAATACGTGTCAGGCCATACAGGGGACACAGCTGTCGAAGGCGCCTTTGATTTGACCTTTGTCTTGAGTTGACCTTTCTGTTATGACCAATGTGGAGTAACATTACTGTAATGTTACTGTAATGTTAAGTGTGTGTGTATGTGTGTGTGTGTTCAGAGAGAGAGAGAGAGAGAGAGAGAGAGAGAGAGAGAGAGAGAGAGAGAGAGAGAGAAACAGACACAGATAGAGACAGACAGACAGAGAGATATATTAAGTGCATCGTGGGTCGGAGACTGGTATCAGCTGCCCTGAAAAAACCCGAATTATACGGCATGATGCGGGCGCCACCTGCCTCCCACCTCGCCTATCTCTCCTCACAGTCCGTTCTCATTTACCAGGCCATTCTCCCTATCCTACTTGCCTTACGCCTATTCCTCGCCGCCCACTACCACACCCCTCATCCACCCACCATTCTCATCCACACCACCCTCACAACCTCATTCACCTCACCATTATAGTCTCCATCATCCACTCCTATCTCTCCGCCCACCATCTGCTCTTCAGCCGCATCTGTCCACCCTACCTTACTTAGTCTCCACCCTCACCCACCCACCCACCTGCTGCTGGGGTCTCCACCCACTCGCAGCCCATCTGCTAGCAACACCCGCGGATGCTACTTCCCTCAATCTTCAACTACAAACATAAACTCATACAACGTCACATCGAAGTTGCTACTTCGACATTGCAAACATGGACAACTGGAATTGGAGTTCCCGCCTTCAGCTGTCGGAAGTTTCTGCTTAGACCATGGCGGCCCGACGTGTCACGGAGGCGGACCCGAGGTGACACGGAGGATACTGGCTTCACCTTGAGAAAGTTCCTCTGATATAGCTTCCTTACGCTTCAGGCTTCCGGGAAAGCTAACATTTTCTTTGAAAGTGTTGGTACTGGAGTTGGTAAGTTCCTCCTGTGAGTTGGGTCGTGAGGAAGTGACACTTGGTCTGGAGAGAGAGAGAGAGATAGAGAGAGAGAGAGAGAGAGAGAGAGAGAGAGAGAGAGAGAGAGAGAGGGGGGGGGGAGGGGCAAGAAGTCAGGAAGTGGGATATGCACACAAGGAAGACAGTACAGGAAGACCACATGGCAAGGAGAGGAGAAGAAAGGAGAAAGAGGAAGCGAGGGTTGGCAGAGGTGCAGGTGGAGAATAGTGGGTGGGCAGGGCACGTGGGAAGCGTGTGACGGAGTAGGTGGCAGCTGGGTATTGAGAGAGAGAGAGAGAGAGAGAGAGAGAGAGAGAGAGAGAGAGAGAGAGAGAGAGAGAGAGAGAGAGAGAGAGAGAGAGAGAGAGAGAGAGAGAGAGAGAGGGGCACGTGGGTACCGTGCGAGGTGAGGGCGGGTATCAGGAGAGGCGAGGGAGGGGTATAGGCAGGTGGCGGCGGCGTGACTTCGCATCAGCTGTTGGGGGCAGCACGAACACCGGTCCACACCCGCCGGGTCCCGCCGGGTCCCGCCGGGTCCCGCCCTCGTCTGAGGCGCCTCATCTTACAATCAACACACATAGCGAGTCCTGGGGTGCGAGGGAGGACCAGGTCTTGAAGCGTCTAATTCTGATGGCTCAAGTTCAAATACGTTTATTGAGACAATTAAATACATCTCAAAGGGACAGAGTAGCGTAGGCTATTTTCTACCCTCCAGTGTTTGGGAAAAAGGTATCAGATTGTGGGGAAATGGCGGGCAGGGAAGGTTATAATGACTGGGAACAGGTCTTTGAGGCGTTGGGGGGACCACGTGTCTGGAGGAAGGGACCAAGGTCTTGAAGGTTGGGTGATCTCCAGGTCATTTTGATTTTCCGATAAATTGCTTTTAAAAATGCATTGGTAGGTCTGTCAGCTTTGCACAGGCTGTTGGCGCTAGCTTGTAATATTAGCCTGGGCGTGGTGTCCACCTCCACACTGCCTGCTTGCTCGGAGTCTGGACTCTCCTTCTGGACTCTTGCCATCATTTCCCAATCCTTTTTTTAGTACTCTGAAACTGTTGCTTATTTCGGTGGTAAAGTTCTAACCAATTTACAGACAAGAATCACGGAGAATCGAAGATTGTTTCGAAACCTCTATTTTCACTGCGTGCGTTCAACACACACCAAGTTACTTCCCCTCATAGTAACTGTTGTGGCCACCTCCAGGCCACAGAGGTGACACCACAGAGAGAGAGAGAGAGAGAGAGAGAGAGAGAGAGACAGAGACAGAGACAGAGACAGAGACAGAGAGAGAGAGAGAGAGAGAGAGAGAGAGAGAGAGAGAGAGAGAGAGACAGACAGAGAGAGAGACAGAGAGAGACAGAGAGAGACAGAGAGAGAGAGAGAGACAGAGAGACAGAAGCAACCATCTCTTACCCCACAATAACCCCATCACCACCACCGCCCATACCACCACAACCACCACCAATTGAACCGGCAACACCACTACCCGAACCACGATCACACCACAACCACCCCCCCTGCCCTCCAACCACAACCCTACCCCCTCTACAACCCCCCCTACATCCTCAACTTCTCCAACATCTCCGCCATCTCCCAACTTCCCTCCCACTCAGCATCAGTTCTACCGTCAACAGCTACAAATTAACACGACCAGAAAGCGGAGGTCAAATATCTAGGCTTCACTTCCCCGTAGTCACTGCTAGGTAATCACCAATAAGGTGAGCACCGTGACCCCCGTCAGCAGGAGCCCACAGGGCCCAGATTCACGAAGCAGTTACGCAAGCACTTACGAACGTGTACATCTTTCCTCAATCTTTGACGGCTTTGTTTACATTTATTAAACAGTTTACAAGCATGAAAACTTGCCAATCAACTGTTGTTATTGTTATAAACAGCCTCCTGGTGCTTCGGTGCTCATTAACTGTTTAATAATTGCAAACAAAGCCGCCAAAGATAGAGAAAAGATGTACAGATTCGTAAGTGCTGCGTAACTGCTTCGTGAATCTGGCCCCAGGACTCTTACCTGGGAGACGACCCGTGTCGTGCCTGGCGGTGTCGTCCGTCAAGGCTGTCACACGCAGCACCATGTATTAGAGCTCGTCGCACTCGCCCCATTATTATCGTATATAGGATGACTTGGCGCAGGATTAGCCGAACGGCACTCTACAGTGTAAGAGAGAGAGAGAGAGAGAGAGAGAGAGAGAGAGAGAGAGAGAGAGAGAGAGAGAGAGAGAGAGAGAGAGAGAGAGAGAGAGAGAGAGAGACAGAGAGAGAGAGAGAGACAGAGACAGAGAGAGAGAGAGAGAGAGACAGAGAGACAGAGACAGAGAGAGAGAGAGAGAGACAGAGAGAGAGAGAGAGAGAGACAGAGACAGAGACAGAGAGAGAGAGAGGAGAGAGAGGAGAGAGAGACAGAGAGAGAGAGAGGGGAGAGAGAGGAGAGAGAGACAGAGAGAGAGGAGAGAGAGACAGAGAGAGACAGAGAGAGAGGAGAGAGAGACAGAGAGAGAGGAGAGAGAGACTGAGAGAGAGGTGTTCCGTATTCTAGGACTGGTTTAATATAGTCTATGCAAATTATGCCGCAAGAGTCCCCTTGCTTAAATCGGAACACTATTCACATGTTTGCTATCCGCTATAATGATACAAATATGCGTGTGCACATCTACAAACACACACACACATGTAACGAACACACACACACACACACACGCACGCACACAAAACATGACTTCTCAGTCCCCACAATCCTCCCCTATCACCGTCATCATCCCATAACCGATGAGTCGAGGAAAAAAACTAAAACATATCACCTTCTTTCACGTGGAACAAGAATCAATGCAATTTTGAGGCAGCAAGGGGCAATCTCAGCGCCCCTCCAATAACGCGACAATATTGTGATTAGGTAGCGGCTGTGCTGTGATTGCAGTAGACTCTGATGTTGCAAGTGCTTTACCAAAGACGCGACGGTGGAAACACAGTGTTTGGTCTCTTGTTATTGTACTTTGTGGCCCAAGTGTCACTCACGGGATCAGCCGGAGGTTATTTTGTGGGCTGGAGTTGCGGAATAGAGGGAGGGAGAGAGAGAGAGAGAGAGAGAGAGAGAGAGAGAGAGAGAGAGAGAGAGAGAGAGAGAGAGAGAGAGAGAGAGAGAGAGAGAGAGAGAGAGAGAGAGAGAGAGAGAGAGAAACCAGTATCATTCCTGCTTCCCAGAATATTTAGTGAACTGTAATGACTAAAATAAAATTAACATTACTAGTAATAATGATAATAATAAAAAATAAATAATATTATAAATTATATCAAAATCTAAGAATAACGAAACTGTCAAAAAAGACTTCTGGACCATACGAGGCATCATCGATTTACATCCACCCTGGCTCATTCATATGTCTAACCTACGCTTGAAACAATCCAGTGATCCTATGGCTATTATGTTATCCGGTAATGTGATTTAAAAATCAGCAACCCTGTTTTTTTTTTAGCCAGTATTTACCCAGGGTCTTTCCTGATTCTAAACTTACCGACTTTGCGTACATTAACTGGGGTTCTATTTTTCGTTCATAATGTATTACCTTTTAAAGAAATATCTTTTGTTACCTTTTCAACTATTTCAACACCAGTCATGTCACCTCTCACTCTCGCCTTCCTAGAAAATTATATATTATAATCTGATTATATGTCTATCAGATTATATATATAATCTGAAGACAGATTATATATATAATCTGAAGACAGAATATATATATAATCTGTCTTTATATGAAAGGTTTCACATTCCTGGAACTAACTCCCGCCATTCTTCTCTGTGAGCGTTCAAGGGCGTTTAAGCCCATTCTATAGTACGGAGATCAAAACTGAACTTCATAATTGAAACTGGGGCCCCTCTGACAAGAGTAACTTAAATCTTTCTAAGAACATTAAACCTCTGGCTGGAAGAAGGGGGACCCATAGCCTCGGAGGAAACCACACATAACGCATTGGAGGGAATGTAGGTCCCCTCCAATACAGTTTCTGTGTGCTTTTCGAACATTAAATGTCTTATTACTGACACATCTAATTATAAGCCCTATTATATCTAATTTATCTTATTTCAAGCATTAGTATTGTGATTTTTTTCTGGTTTAAGATTACTAATAGTCATAACTCCCATATCTTTTCCGGCGTTCTGATTTGCCAATTTCAATATTGTCCAGTTGATATTTTGCAACTCAATTGACATTATTTCGGCTCTAAATCCTACCTTTTATCAGCATTAAATTATCAATATCTCGTCCATTTTTAAGGTCTATCTATATCGCCACGTAGGAATTTTGGGTATTTTTGCGAATTTATTTCTTGCCTGTTTTTGCATTTGAAAAATTGTCCAAATTGTTGTGTATGTGCGGTAAACAACAGGGGTCCCAGGAGAGAGCCTCCAGGCACTCCACTTACGACGGCGTCCCCGTATGAATTTGACACTTACGACGGCGTCCCCGTATGAATTTGACACTTACGACGGCGTCCCCGTATGAATTTGACACTTACGACGGCGTCCCCGCATGGATTCGACACTTACGACGGCGTCCCCGCATGGACTCGACACTTACGACGGCGTCCCCGCATGGACTCGACACTTACGACGGCGTCCCCGCATGGACTCGACACTTACGACGGCGTCCCCGCATGGACTCGACACTTACGACGGCGTCCCCGCATGGACTCGACACTTACGACGGCGTCCCCGCATGGATTCGACACTTACGACGGCGTCCCACATGGACTCGACACTTACGACGGCGTCCCACATGGACTCGACACTTACGACGGCGTCCCACATGGACTCGACACTTACGACGGCGTCCCCGCATGGATTCGACACTTACGATGGCGTCCCACATGGACTCGACACTTACGACGGCGTCCCCGCATGGATTCGACACTTACGACGGCGTCCCCACATGGACTCGACACTTACGACGGCATGGACTCTAATAAAAATCGATTTGACGTCGCGAGAACGTCGAATTAACATCGAGTTGACGTTGAATGAACGTTGGTTACACGTTGGCATTGCTTCTACTTTGAATCACAACAAATTCGACATTGTATCAACGTCGATTACACGTTGCATTCACTTCGATTAGATGTTGCATTGGCGTCGATTCAACGGTGCATTAACGGAGAATTGACGTGGAACAATCATTGATTTAATTGGGCTTTTGTTATATATTTGTTTGTATCTGAACTCTTTGTGGAGTGGCTGAAGTGCAGCTGTCTACTCCAGCTACAACTGTGGCACCTGTCTACTCCAGCCACAACTGTGGCACCTGTCTACTCCAGCCACAACTGTGGCACCTGTCTACTCCAGCCACAACTGTGGCACCTGTCTACTCCAGCCACAACTGTGGCACCTGTCTACTCCAGCCACAACTGTGGCACCTGTCTACTCCAGCCACAACTGTGGCACCTGTCTACTCCAGCCACAACTGTGGCACCTGTCTACTCCTGCCACAACTGTGGCACCTGTCTACTCCAGCCATAACTGTGGCACCTGTTTACTCCTGCCACAACTGTGTCATTTTAATAAATCATATGCAAATAAATCGTATAAATTTAAATCTGAACACTAGTCCTGCTGCTCCTACCCAACCACCTCTGCTGGTGCTGGCAGAAGCAAGACCTGCAGGCGAAGGATAATGGGGTGATGCAGGTAATTGACTCTTTGCTAGATTCTCTCCCCCCTCTCACTCCTTCATTTCATCAACTCCTACCCCCCTCCTCCTCCTCTCTCCTCCTTCCCTTCCACATTTATCATCCTCTTCTACTCCTCCAGTTCTTCCCCATCTCTCGCCTTCTCCAGGTTCTCGGGACGTGACATGAAATAATAAAAATAACGAAGGAAAGGAAGGTGAAAACCCAAGAGAAAGGATGATGGAGAGGAGTAGAAAGAGGAGGAAGAGCAGGTGAAAGAGGAGGAGGAGGAGGAAGAGCAGCACCAGCATGAACAGGAGGGCACCAACAGTCTGCTGTTGCAGCATCCGGAGGGTACCGGTGGGGGGGGTAGCATAAAAGTCTAGCAGCACATGTCTCACGTAGAGCTAAAGTGTTAGTTGTGTGTGTGTGTGTGTGTGTGTGTGTGTGTGTGTGTGTGTGTGTGTGTGTGTGTGAGTGTGTGTGTGTGTGTGTGTGTTGTTATAACCGGCTCGGGGCCTCGGGCCAGCCTATATAACACCTGATACAACTCTTCACTGCGAGTCTACAGTTTCTAAACAAGTTGAACAAATTTTTCCTTTCAGGTTGTGAGCCAAAAGGTGTTTAATCCACCAATTTCTTTCTCATTTTATGGCATACAAGTCTTATGTTTTTCTTCCTGAAATTGGTTGTTTTTTATTTTTTGAACTACCTTCGTTATTAATTGACAATTATGATTTTTTTTGTAACAGAAATTTGTAATATATATATATATATATATATATATATATATATATATATATATATATATATATATATATATATATATATATATATATATATATATATATATATATATATGAGGGATAGTTTATATAGAGAAAGACGGCAGTTTTCAACAATAACTTGGTCTTTTCCCTGATAATTCTCTGATTCGTGGCATTTATAGCATACAGTTCCTCAATTTCCGGTATTAATTATATGAGAGTGAGCGAATGGTGGTAATTATGGCCCACCGGGAAGATAGTGACGGTGAAGATGATGAGGGTGATGATAGCAACCGTTGAATGTCGTAAATAATCGGAGAATACGTGTGTACCAGTGTGTGAAACAGTCAGTAGACATCACCAAAAGTGGACATCACAGCACTAAAAAAGATGTACCTCGCGTCAGACTAGAAGGTAACACTCGCCACAGTACAACACTGTAGGCTTTGTTATGTTTAGTTAAACTATTTTTATTTGCGTGTTGATCAGGGTAAATTTGAGTCACATGTCTCTAGAAATATCTGATATGAAGGAGTTCTATATGCAGGCGATAAGTCACAATAACGCGGTTAAAGTATGTTGACCAGACCACACACTAGAAGGTGAAGGGACGACGACGCTTCGGTCCGTCCTGGACCATTCTCAAGTCGATTCTTACGGTCGACTTGAGAATGGTCCAGGACGGACCGAAACGTCGTCGTCCCTTCACCTTCTAGTGTGTGGCCTGGTCATCAAGGAGTTCTATAGATACATAATATAAAAAAACACTTGTTTCAGTCTGTTAGTTCTAATTTTTATGATCGTTTATTGATCCTTTATGTTAGAGACCAGCTTGGGAAGGCTTCCTGTTAGAGACCTGCTTGGGGAGGCTTCCTGTTACAGATGCGTAGCACTTGCTGTGTAAGCGAAGCCAGAGCCAACGAAGAACGGGACGACATATTCTAGATCGCCTTGAACGCCACTAGGAAGGGAACATATTGACGACGACTCCGAACCCTGTGAACGACCTCTTGACTAGCACACACGAGTGGGAAGAAATCATAATGTTTACCAGACATATTGCGTCCATTCTAGCGTTGGATCTCCTTACATTACCGCCTTCACGCGGTGAACTAGTGAACAGTCTCTCAAGTTACGAGTCTTGGATAATCAGCCGGAAATCATATTCTTTGGTCCTGTGGGGGGAAGGGGGGGGGGGTCGACATCTTGAGCAGGACCATCTCCCTTAATTCGGGGGTTCTTGGAATCCATTTCACTGACTACCATTGATTACACGGAAAGAGCGAACTACTACGCCCTCTCAGTAGCTCACCCCCTCTCGCCCTCCACCAATCGGAATCATCATGAGGCGTTGTATGGTACGCCACCACCAGGAGTATGGTAACCTCAGTGTCATTAGCTGACGATCAGCTGATGACCGTCAACAAACGCTTTGAGAATACTTGCGTCAACCCGTTAACTATACCCGAAGCTATAGAGGTTGTCACATTCAGTGAATGAGTTATTGAAAACAGTTTCAGCAACAAGAACTGACTTCACGAAGAGAGGGCTAGATCCCACGTCTTCCCCTTGCCACCTTCACCATCTCCCTCTCTTGCCTTACGCCCCCTTGCCCATCTTTATCCTTCCCTCCTTCCTTCCCTCCCTCCCTCCCCTCCTTGCCCATCCCGTCCCCGACCCACCCCACCTGTCCCCTTCTATCCCTAGGAGGGAGCATCCGGCGTGTGAGTAGCGGGAACCGGGGCAAGAGGCAACTGACGCAGTAATAGTCGACAATTGCTACCTACTCTGGCCTGCACGGCTCCCTAACGCGCTCTTCCAGGGCTCCGTATGCAGATTTATGACTCTTAATATCCGAGGAAATTGTGATTGCTTTAAATGACGGAAGATAATTTTGTTTAGACATTAAATGACAGACACTAAATTTGTTTTGTCAGGTAAATCTACTGGACGACAACATAGACACCAACTTTAATGAATTATCGAGAAGATATACAGTCACTATGATGCCCTTATATATATATATATATATATATATATATATATATATATATATATATATATATATATATATATATATATATATATATATATATATCTTTGATTCTGTGCTGTAAATCTAATGTAAGTATTTTGTGTGTTTGGTTCGATTTCAGGCGTTATGTGTTTGGTATGATTCTGATACGATTTCACTTAACGTGGAAGTTGACAGGCACGTGTTTGTGGAGCTTGACCTGAGTGCTAGGTAGTCACACACCTGACTCGCCTCTCCTTATACCTGTTGGAATCACGAGTGGCTCTTGTGATTTTGAGTGCTGCTTGCAACATCCTCAGTCCAGCACTGTATCAATGTCATAGTCCTTGCAACATTCTAAGCACAGCTCAGTATCAATGTCTTAGTATTTGCAACATACCATCGCTGCAGGTCACAGTCTTCACGGATCCGTGCCTGCAACACCATCAGTGCAGGAGAGTATACTTGTCTCAGTGCTTGCAACATCCTCGATGAAAACTATAAGTATCCCACGTCTGATTGTCGTGCAATGCCTTCTGATATACTGCCTCTTCACCCCTGACCCGAACCACTCACCAAGACCTATTAGTCAGTACACCTTCAGCGCACGCACTCCAGTACTTCCTCCCCATCGACACCCAATTTAGACGCCCACGTATCCTCGACTTCTTCCCACGAAGTATCCGAAGTCTGGTCTCAAAGGGGCAAGAGACCACGTCTCTGTCCTCTCTCCTATTATAAGTGGCATGGAAGCACAATCTGGTGGTGATTGACTGTGAAATGAAAGATGGTCAACTAGATAATCTATACCCGATTTAAACCCTTTTAATTTATTGTTTAGGAGCATCACAATCCGAGTGATTGTGAAAACAGTAATTGGTATAATGTGCAATACGTAATATCTGGTTCATATACAGCATGTATGCTTTTTCCTCGTTTCTCTCTCTCTTTCTCTCTCTCTCTCTCTCTCTCTCTCTCTCTCTCTCTCTCTCTCTCTCTCTCTCTCTCTCTCTCTCTCTCTCTCTCTCTCTCTCTCTCTCTCTCTCTCGTGTATGCCTCTTCCATATTTTCTTAACAAGTTTATATTCTTCGCTTTCTTCATAATTATTATAATTATTTTTGGTGTTAGACTGTACAGGCTACCTAAAGTTAGAATGTACAGGCTAAGTTACGGGTGTACTAAGAAATCTACGGGTGATGTATCTGATAGGTTGAACATTTTGAAACATCATGAACAAACCTATAATCTGTACCACTGCAAGGTGGGAATATGATGTAGAAAAAGGTAGGCATGAGGAAATGCTTGCCTGTTACAGTCGAACCGGAGATAGAAATAGGTCTACGGGAGAGTTCCTTGAAACTTTAGCACCGGGACAAATATGTGTAACTGCTGAACAGAACAAGTTTACCAGTTTAGCTGTAACTTCCCGGGCGCCGGCGAGAAACAATGGGCAGAGTTTCTTTCACACTATGCCCCCTGTTACCTAGCAGTAAAATAGGTACCTGGGTGTTAGTCAGCAGTCACGGGCTGCTTCCTGGGGGTGGAGGCCTGGTCGAGGACATGGCCGCGGGGACACTAAAAGCTCCGAAATCATCTCAAGATAACCTCAAGATAACTCGGGGAGGAAATTATTAACACAAATAGAAGGAAATAATGTAACTCAACAAGTCTCAAGGATCAAACGCAGTCTCTGCGTGTCCTTAAGGAACGTAGACAAGTCCTTACTAATCGACTGATTGGTGATTGATGAAAATTAAGCCACCCAAAAGATGGCACGGGCATGAATAGCCCGTAAGTGGTGGCCCCTTTTGGAGCCATTACCAGCATCATTAGCTGATACTGGAGATCTGTGGAGGCTTACTAGTCCTTACAATACATATTTCATATGTAATTAAAGTCGAGAGAAGTGGCACCAGACTCTTGGAGGGGTTCGAAACTGGTGTCGATTTTTAAGAAGGTGGATAGGTCTCTTGCATTAAACTATCCATAAGTTAATTTAGTGGTTAGTGAAAGGAAAGGCTTGTGACATTATAATATCGAGCCTAATGAAAGGAGTGATTAGAAAGGTAGAGGATCATGGTATTTGGGAAGGGAAGGGAATTATCAGGGGAAAGCACCAAACCATGACGACTATATAGCACTGGGAAGGGATCAGGATAAGGATTTGGGATGGGACAGGGGGGGGGGGGAAGGAATGGTGCTCAACCACTTGGACAGTCGGGGATTGAACGCCGACCTGCATGAAGCGAGACCGTTGCTCAATCGTCCAACTGCGACGTCAAATCGACGTTATTGCGACTTCGAATAGACGTCAATTCAACATCGAATCAACGTCAATGTAACGTCAAATTGACGTCATGGCGAATCAACATATAACACCAATTTTCAATTGACGTTTAACATAAATTCCACCCCTCAATCCACGTCAATACAACGTCGATTCGACGTGGACGCAACCTCTAATCGACATCAATGCAACGTCAAATCGATAGCAAAAATAATTGAACTAACGACAACATCAAGTTCTACGTCGAATTGACGCTCCTCGTCGAACCTGGAGTTTATATTAGATATTGGAATTATAATAATTGTTCTCTCTTAATTAAATGTTTTATAATAATATCTTATGTAAATTGTCTTCATACTGTACGTCATTTTTTGTATCTATTTGCCTCAATATAATTTCTGCTTCATGAGAGAAATTCATAGTCTTTCTTATTGCATATTGGTGTAAAACGTTGATAAACCACACACTAGATAATGAAGGGACGACGACGTTTCGGTCCGTCCTGGACCATTCTCAAGTCGACTCCTCGTCAGTTTAAAATAGTTCTTCAATTTGGTTTTTCTTTATTTCATGCATATTTTGTTAAGATATATATTAATATTACCTGCTGGTTTTACATTATTTGTTACTAAATTAATCATCTTGAGGTTATCTTGAGATGATTTCGGGGCTTTTTAGTGTCCCCGCGGCCCGGTCCTCGACCAGGCCTCCACCCCCAGGAAGCAGCCCGTGACAGCTGAGTAACATCCAGGTACCTATTTTACTGCTAGGTAACAGGGGCATAGGGGGAAAGAAACTCTGCCCATTGTTTCTCGCCGGCGCCTGGGATCGAACCCAGGACCACAGGATCACAAGTCCCGCGTGCTGTCCGCTCGGCCTACCGGCTCATCAACAAATTTACGGACTAACTTGTCTGGATCAAGATCAAACTGAACCCAAAGTTCTCGTAACTCACATCTGATTTCAACACGATTTAAACACCATGTCAAAAAAAAGCATCTTTTGTGATAGTAATTCAAACAGAGGTTATCCCTCGTTTGTTGACCAGACCACACACTAGAAATTGAAGGGACGACGACGTTTCGGTCCGTCCTGGACCATTCTCACAATCGACTTGAGAATGGTCCAGGACGGACCGAAACGTCGTCGTCCCTTCAATTTCTAGTGTGTGGTCTGGTCAACATACTTCAGCCACGTTATTGTGACTCATCGCCTGCATATCCCTCGTTTCTCTAATGACTAATTGCATTTTTTCTAACCTGACGACCTGCTAAACCCTTGTATACACCGCTCGTTCATAAGTTATATTTCCTGACAATAAAATTATTTCTAGCAAATTTTGAGCAGCCATTGAGAAGCGAATGCCTGAAAACACAAATGGCGATTGTGGTTACTGGATGGGTGATTCCTTTCGAACAAAAGGATATCATTCATTGGTGAATTACTTCCCAAAATGTGGGTGTGGACATCAGGCCAGAGGACCTGGGATCACATTGTAACGAGTGCAACGATTGGGCTCCTTAAGATACGTCTTAAAACTTTCCTCAAATTACTATTTAACAAACCATCGTCTACAGTTCACAGGTTCCCAAGGTTTATACCAGCCGAGACACTGTTAAATAGCTTTACTTTCGATCAGGTATCAAATCACAAGTATGACATTTACTCATTCAGAGGGGGGAAGTCCACATTCCTTTTTGGACTTTTGGAAGTCCAAAAGTCCACATTCACAAGTGGACTTTTTTTGAGGATATTATGTACCCAGCCAATACTCCTGTTTAAACAGTGCTAACAGTAACGAGGTGGACCAGCGTAAATATATTGAAGTAATGAACAATTAGAAAGAAGAATTTCGTGCATGCAACTGAAAACTCCACACCCCAGAAGGATTCGAACCCAAACAGCCAGGAGCACTAATGCACCTTGGCGTACCCGGTACCTTAACCACTAAACCACACTGACTGTACAAAAAATCTTGGTAGTTGTGAAACTATTTATCCAAGACCCGACAGCGCTCGGTGGTCAACTTGGACATAGATATTTCCTCGAATCGTCTCACTTGGTGGATCCACGTGAGCAACACAAATGCGAACCAACTTGAATGGGTCCCAAGTCAATATACAACTGAGAACTGCAACAGGACTCCTCCCACGACATAGGACAAACCCCCCTTCCTCCACGACACAGCACAACCCCTCCACGACACAGGACAAACCCCCCTTCCTCCACGACACAGCACAACCCCCCCCCCACCTCCACGACACAGCACAACCCCTACACGACACAGGACAAACCCCCCCTTCCTCCACGACACAGCACAACCCCTACACGACACAGCACAACCCCTACACGACACAGGACAAACCCCCCCTTCCTCCACGACACAGCACAACACCTACACGACACAGCACAACCCCCCCCCCACTTCCACGACACAAGGCACCTGACGGAGGAAGCCCGTAATGGCCCACTTCACGCATGAACATCATAAGGTCAATGTTGAAATTACCCCGAGACGATGAGCCGCCTCTCTGATGCAGGCGAGAGTGATTTGTAGCAAGCGCTCTCGCATACTACCATTAACAACCCTCCTAACTAGTCCACCCCCTAGCCCCCACCAGCACCCCACTGGTGGGGCAACAAAGACCCCCCAACACCTCCACTACCCCCCCCCATTTCCCCCCTTTTAGTGTTTCCAAGACCCCCAACTTTCCCCCTCCCTCTCTCTCTCACTCCTCGCTTCCCTGCTGCCTTGGGTAAATCTACGTTTTTTTAACGCAGAATAATAGCACGAGTTGGCCGGTAGCGTCTTGTTGACGCTCGCTTGCCATCTGGGGCAGCTGCCTGCCCTCGAGGGTGCCCAGGGCGCCCTGGAGCGTGCCCAGGGGTATGCCAGGGTATGTGCTTGATGCTTCGCGTGCTGCTGGGAGGGGGGTTAGCCATCTGTTTTATCTGAGAGGACTGTAATTGACGCGAGATTATGTCGTTTGGTCTTATCTGAGAACATTGATGTGTCTCTCTGCTTGCATGCCGGTACTCTGATTGTGTTGTAATTGTCTTATTCCTCCCGCTCGCCAGCTGTGTGTGTGTTTACTCGCTCGCCACCTGTGTATGTGTCCCCTCGCTCGTCACCTGTGTGTGTGTCCCCTCGCTCGCCAGCTGTGTATGTGTCCCCTCGCTCGTCACCTGTGTGTGTGTCCCCTCGCTCGCCAGCTGTGTATGTGTCCCCACGCTCGCCAGCTGTGTGTGTGTTTACTCGCTCGCCACCTGTGTGTGTGTCCCCTCGCTCGCCAGCTGTGTGTGTGTTTACTCGCTCGCCACCTGTGTGTGTATCCCCTCGCTCGCCATCTGTGTGTGTGTCCCCTCGCTCGCCACCTGTGTGTGTGTCCCCTCGCTCGCCACCTGTGTGTGTGTCCCCTCGCTCGCCACCTGTGTGTGTCCCCTCGCTCGCCAGCTGTGTGTTTACTCGCTCGCCAGCTGTGTATGTGTCCCCTCGCTCGCCACCTGTGTATGTGTCCGCTCGCTCGCCAGCTGTGTGTGTGTCCCCTCGCTCGCCACCTGTGTGTGTGTCCCCTCGCTCGCCAGCTGTGTATGTGTCCCCTCGCTCGCCAGCTGTGTATGTGTCCCCTCGCTCGCCACCTGTGTATGTGTCCCCACGCTCGCCACCTGTGTGTGTGTCCCCTCGCTCGCCACCTGTGTGTGTGTCCCCTCGCTCGCCACCTGTGTGTGTGTTTACTTGCTCGCCACCTGTGTGTGTGTCCCCTCGCTCGCCAGCTGTGTATGTGTCCCCTCGCTCGCCACCTGTGTATGTGTCCCCACGCTCGCCACCTGTGTGTGTGTCCCCTCGCTCGCCAGCTGTGTGTGTGTCCCCTCGCTCGCCACCTGTGTGTGTGTTTACTTGCTCGCCACCTGTGTGTGTGTCCCCTCCCTCGCCAACTGTGTATGTGTTCCCTCGCTCGCCACCTGTATGTGTCCCCTCGCTTGCCACCTGTATGTGTTCCCTCGCTCACCACCTGTATGTGTCCCCTCGCTTGCCACCTGTATGTGTCCCCTCGCTCGCCACCTGTGTATGTGTCCCCTCGCTCGCCACCTGTGTGTGTGTCCCCTCGCTCGCCACCTGTATGTGTGTCCCCTCGCTCGCCACCTGTGTATGTGTCCGCTCGCTCGCCAGCTGTGTGTGTGTCCGCTCGCTCGCCAGCTGTGTGTGTGTCCCCTCGCTCGCCACCTGTGTGTGTGTCCCCATGCTCGCCACCTGTGTATGTGTCCCCTCGCTCGCCACCTGTGTGTGTGTCCCCTCGCTCGCCACCTGTGTATGTGTCCCCTCGCTCGCCACCTGTGTATGTGTCCCCTCGCTCGCCACCTGTGTATGTGTCCCCTCGCTCGCCACCTGTGTATGTGTCCCCTCGCTCGCCACCTGTGTGTGTGTCCCCTCGCTCGCCACCTGTGTATGTGTCCCCTCGCTCGCCACCTGTGTATGTGTCCCCTCGCTCGCCACCTGTGTATGTGTCCCCTCGCTCGCCACCTGTGTATGTGTCCCCTCGCTCGCCACCTGTGTGTGTGTCCCCTCGCTCGCCACCTGTGTATGTGTCCCCTCGCTCGCCACCTGTGTATGTGTCCCCTCGCTCGCCACCTGTGTATGTGTCCCCTCGCTCGCCACCTGTGTATGTGTCCCCTCGCTCGCCACCTGTGTATGTGTCCCCTCGCTCGCCACCTGTGTATGTGTCCCCATGCTCGCCACCTGTGTATGTGTCCCCTCGCTCGCCACCTGTGTATGTGTCATAATCACCAGTTCTCTGTGTGTTTACAACGGGCCGACACCATCTTGGCTTCTCACTTAGATAACATTTACTCCGATTTTTTTATGTAATTAAAATGGAGAGTTGTCGCTCGCCAGCTGTGTTACACCTCACTCCCTCACCTTGTGGTACCTCCCTCCCTCACACTCCCTCACCTTGTGGTACCTCTCTCCCTCACACTCCCTCACCTTGTGGTACCTCTCTCCCTCACACTCCCTCACCTTGTGGTACCTCACTCCCTCACACTCCCTTACCTTGTGGTACCTCACTCCCTCACACTCCCTCACCTTGTGGTACCTCTCTCCCTCACACTCCCTCACCTTGTGGTACCTCTCTCCCTCACACTCCCTCACCTTGTGGTACCTCTCTCCCTCACACTCCCTCACCTTGTGGTACCTCACTCCCTCACACTCCCTCACCTTGTGGTACCTCCCTCCCTCACACTCCCTCACCTTGTGGTACCTCTCTCCCTCACACTCCCTCACACTCCCTCACTCAGTTATATTTTCCTCACACCACATTTACTCGTATTCACTGAAAATCTTACTTTAATGTAACTATAAATTGAGGTTAGAGGCCAGAAGTTTGGGGTTCGCTTCACCCAATTTTTCCTCAGTAATTGCTGTTGGGTATATGCCCAACATGGTCGTGTTGAGATTGGCATCAATGATAATCAATCACAATAACCTAACGATTTTACTCAGATTTTAATCAATGAGGATTAGGAGAGAGAGAGAGAGAGAGAGAGAGAGAGAGAGAGAGAGAGAGAGAGAGAGAGAGAGAGAGAGAGAGAGAGAGAGAGAGAGAGAGAGAGAGAGGACAGGAGGAGAGTTGCTAGCCACAGAATAGATGGAGGATATGTGGGAAGGAAGAACAGGATGGAGGAGGAGGATTGACTTCTCTCCTCCCCCCCCCCACACCTCCTAGCGCGATAATTACTCCCCCCCCCTCCCCCGTCGCCAGCTCCGGCCCTCTGACACAGTCTTCAACTGCCCTTGTCAAGCTGTCATGGGGGACTGTCCCACCAATCGCCTCCGTCAAATCATTATATTGACAGCTCATGATGTCGCATACACAAGGCCCACCTTTGTGCTTGGTCCACCACTAGCCTGGTCCACCACTAGCCCAGTCCACCACTAGCCCGGTCCACCACTAGCCCGGTCCACCACTAGCCCGGTCCACCGCTAGCCTGGTCCACCACTAGCCCGGTCCACCACTAGCCCGGTCCACCACTAGCCCGGTCCACCACTAGCCCAGTCCACCACTAGCCCGGTCCACCACTAGCCCGGTCCACCACTATCCCGGTCCACCACTAGCCCGGTCCACCACTAGCCCAGTCCACCACTATCCCGGTCCACCACTAGCCCGGTCCACCACTAGCCCGGTCCACCACTAGCCCGGTCCACCACTAGCCCGGTCCACCACTATCCCGGTCCACCACTAGCCCGGTCCACCACTAGCCCGGTCCACCACTAGCCCGGTCCACCACTAGCCCGGTCCACCACTAGCCCGGTCCACCACTAGCCCGGTCCACCACTAGCCTTTTAGGAGTAGCAGGCGACCTGACCACCGGAAGTGACAAACCTTCCTCAAATAGTGATACAATCTGCAGAGTTTGTGTGTCGGAAGTCGGACGGACTGTCATTATAACCCCGTCACGCTTACACAACCCTCCCTCACGCTTACACAACCCCCCCTCACGCTTACACAACCCTCCCTCACGCTTACACAACCCCCCCTCACGCTTACACAACCCCCACTTTCGCTTACACAACCCCCACTTTCGCTTACACAACCCTCTGTTTACACTACATTCACGCTCACAAAAGTCCAACGCTAACTCACAAACCTCGTGCTTACTCAGCTGCCCTCCTCCCTTGCAGTGAAAATAACCCACACCTCATACTACTCCCTCACGCTGCACGCAACCCACACTACCCCCTCTCGCTGCACGCAACCCACGCACGCCTCACGCTGCACGCAACCTTGGATCATTTACATTCTTTATACTGTATTCAACCGTCGCGGCTATTTGTCCAAGTGATAGAGGATGAAGGTGGCGGTAATTCGTACTTCAGACTGCGTGCAGCGGCTTCTAACAACAGCCTGGCTGATCACACCGCAAACCTGGAGGCCTGACCAGGCCGCGGGGGACTTGCTGCCTCGAAACCGTTCTTCTTCTCTCTCTGCCTTTATCTCACCTCTATCCCTCCCTCTCTCTCCCACTCTCTCTCTCTCACCTCTCTCCCACCCTTTCTTAGTCTCACCACTATCTATGTCCCTCCCTCTGTTATTGTAATAGATTCAGCTACTCAGACATAGTCCTAAGTAGCACGGGCTATGGTGAGCCCGTAACTTACCTGGCACAGGAGCGGGGCAAGTAGCACGGGCTATGGTGAGCCCGTAGTGGACTTACCTGGCACAGGAGCGGTGCTGTGTGATGTGTGCCCTCCCTCTATATATTTCCCTCTCCCTCCCCCTCTCAACCCTCCTCCCCTCCCTTCTCCCCAAACCTTCGCCCCCCCCCCCCCCGTCCTCTCTCTTCTCCGTCTCATAAAATTTTATATTATGAATCACTGAAAACTACTAATATCTGTACGGATTTTGGCCTTCGTGAAAATTGTCTGGGGGGTTGCTATAGTTGCAGATATTCCTTAAAATGAGATACTGGGGCAGACCGCCGATTGTCCTATGACACTCCCATCCTCCCCATGTGCCATCTTGAAAAGTTGGGCGAGACTAACCCCAAGCGTCTGACCTCCAACCCCGGACAGACATACATACATTTCCATTGATATAGATATAGATTCACAAGATGGAATATCCGGCGGTGCCCAGGTCGACCTAGTCCCTCGAAATGATGCTTAATGCTTGGAAATTCTACCAGGCAGTGTGATATGATAGCCCCTTTGCGCTCTCTATCTATATCCAACCCGTTCTCGCAAATTCGTAAAGTCAATATTGACTTATTAACTACGTGCATAGGTGATATACTAAACATAATAGATACCCCTAAAAAGATTCATAGAAAACACCGACCTTACCTAACCTTGTTAGTATCTTAAGATAAGCATCTTATTGCTTCGTAATTACAATTATTACTTAACCTATACCTATTATAGGTTAGGTAATAATTGTAATTACGAAGCAATAAGATGCTTATCTTAACATACTAACAAGGTTAGGTAAGGTTGGTGTTTTCTATGAATCTTTTTAAGGGTATCTATTATGTTAAGTATGTCACCTATGCACATATTTAATAAGTCAATATTGACTTATTAAATTTGCGAGAACGGGTTGTCACACTTACTTTACCTCTCAGTTTCTTTTCTGTTTACTTTGGTTAGTTTCTCCTACCATCCAAGGAGCCATCCAAGTTGTTCAGGTTTTAGGTTTCCCCACACTAACACCGCGACTTTTCTAACCCTCGCCTTACCTACCGTGTGGCTTCATAGTTGCTTCCTATCCGTTTTCATTGCTCGGGCCGAGGTAGGCTTTTTTTCCAGCCTTGTTATTGTGATTTATTCTCTGTATATACGTATGTGTGTGTGTGTGTGTGTGTGTGTGTGTGTGTGTGTGTGTGTGTGTGTGTGTGTGTGTGTGTGTGTGTGTGTGTGTGTGTACTCGCCTAACTGTGCTTGCGGGGGGTTGAGCTTTGGCTCTTTGGTCCCGCCTCTCAACTGTCAATCAACTGGTGTACAGATTCCTGAGCCTACTGGGCTCTATCATATCTACATTTGAAACAGTGTATGGAGTCAGCCTCCACCACTTCACTTCCTGTGTGTGTGTGTGTGTGTGTGTGTGTGTGTGTGTGTGTGTGTGTGTGTGTGTGTGTGTGTGTGTGTGTGTGTGTGTGTGTGTGTGTGTGTGCGCGCGTGTGTGTGGTGTTGAGGACAGACTCGTGTCGTAGCTACTCCTCTTAACTCCAAGCACCGCTCCCTTCTACACATCCTCTTGCATGGCCTTCCTCTAGCATGGTAAAGAGGAGCTGATGACATTCTCGAAATGAGAGAGGTAGAAACAGATAAAAAAAAGCAGAGACAGACACAGAAAAAGGTATAGAGACAGAAGCAGACGGTTAAATAATGACCTAGGCGCAGGGATGGAAAAAAGACGCATTTACCTGCTCCACTCACCTGCATATTACTCCCATAAATGCAGTCACAACAACAAAAATTTCACATGTAACTACGCCGAAGGACCTAATGACACATCTGCAGTTGTCGTTCCTCCAAAAAACGGGAGAGAAAGACACATATACAAGGGTCATTTTCCTCCAATTCCACGTGCGATCTTCACACCTGTGTTCCGAATGTCGCTTAACACATTAGTCACCCGAGAAGTAAATTGTTGACATCCTGCGGGATAGCGACACACACACACACACATGTGCTTTTGTTGACATGCGCGACATGTCATGCGCACAGTGTTGCCATTCTAGTGGGTGGCACAAAAAACAAATATGAAAACACCAGCTGTGTGTGTGTGTGTATACAGGTTTGGAATTTGTATTGTGCATTGGCTTTTTGGTCAGTAATGCGGGACATTTGTTATACAGTGTTCTGGTGAACACGTGTAGGCTTTTGTTAGTTCTTCCTGTTTGCATGACAAATGTTCACGCTGTTTTTTGTTTGTAATGTTCTACTGTTAACAGGCGTTTCTGACGTTGTGTGACTGCATGTTTGTGTATCTGTCTGTATTTTTCTCTCTCGACTTATAGGTAAAGGGAGGAAGAGTGCCGATAACACTGGCACTGATATCGGGCGTGTGCCGATATCAGTGCCAGTGTTCAGGCGTTGACAGGAGACAGAGTCAGTATTGCCGATAGACACTAAAAACATCTTGTTATATTTTGTACTCTTATGTACTCACGAATGTACTCATGTACTCACATATGTACTCATGTATGTACCCATGTACTCCTCTTCCCTCTCCCTTGAACTGCTTCTATACATCATCTCTCTCTCCAGATTGATCTTGCCATATCCTTGCTCCCCTAACCCACATACTCACGCCCCAAACCCACATACCCACGCCCCAAACCCACATACCCACGCCCCAAACCCACATACCCACGCCCCAAACCCACATACCCACGCCCCAAACCCACATACCCACGCCCCAAATCCACGCCCCAAACCCACGCCCCAAACCCACATACCAACGCCCCAAACCCACATACCCACGCCCCAAACCCACATACCCACTCTCCCATGCCACATATCCACTCGCATGCCCACTCCTCTAACCCCACATAACAACGCCTGTAACCCACATACCCACTCTCCAAATCCACATACTAACCCACATACCCACTCCCCCCAATCCACATAACCATGCCACTAAGTCTCCTCTCCCCTTACAGGTAGCTATCATACCCTCCCATTACCGTCATGGGCGGATTGTTTTGGGCACAGGGCATGCGCTCGAGTGTTCGTAAAAGCAACCACTCAAGGGCACGATCGCTTGATATACGGCGCTCCTCGACACTTTTGTGGCGCTTAAGTGGTGGGTCAGTCCGATTCATCACTGGTGCTCAACTGAGGCTCAAGTGGTGCTCAATTTAGGGAATTATTACAACTATCTCCCTACCCTGCCTCCCCTCCCTCCCACGTTTTGGCAAAATGATTGTCATGGCTTCATTTTGAATGCTTTCGAGCCTTTTCATATCGCTTTGGGAGTAGGTGCATAAGACTGGTGCGGCATAGTCTATGACGGAGCGCACATAGGCTGTGTACATCATTTTAAGCACGGCAATAGAGGCTCCATGACCATTCCAGGTCATAGCTTTCAGTGCCCTGAGTCGACTTTTGCATGTTTCTATGAGTTGGTTGAACTCCTCTTTCTTCCCCTTGTTAGAGCCGACAGTGACGCCAAGGTACCGATAGTGGTCAACCCATTCAAGTGTTCACCATTAATTTGTAGTTCTTCATTTTCTCCCCGCTAGTGATGAGAGTATGCTTTTGTCTTGTTAGTGGAGAGAGTAAAACCTAGCTCAACACATTTCCTTCCAAGGAGTTCAATGGACTGTTCAATTTTCCCCAAGGTGGGAGCTTGTATTAGCACATCATCTGTATACCCATCTTGTTGCGTCCCTTCTGGAAAATCAATATTTGCAATGGCGTTCATAAGTACATTGAATAGTATGGGGCTTAAGACTCCGCCTTGGGGGGTGTACCGAGTTCCATACTCATTGTTCTGGAGACTGCTCCATTGAAGTAGACTCATTGTTCTTGAGTCTGCTCCATTGAAGTAGACTCATTGTTCTTGAGACTGCTCCATTGAAGTAGACTCATTGTTCTTGAGACGGCTCCATTGAAGTAGACTCATTGTTCTGGAGACTGCTCCATTGAAGTAGACTCATTGTTCTTGAGACGGCTCCATTGAAGTAGACTCATTGTTCTGGAGACTGCTCCATTGAAGTAGACTCATTGTTCTGGAGACTGCTCCATTGAAGTAGACTCATTGTTCTTGAGACTGCTCCATTGAAGTAGACTCATTGTTCTTGAGACTGCTCCATTGAAGTAGACTCATTGTTCTTGAGACTGCTCCATTGAAGTAGACGATGGCTTTCCTCCCTGTGAGGTAGTCTTCAACCCATTTCATGAGTCTCCTCTTGACACCCATGCATGCAAGCTCGTCCAGGATCGCAATCCCTTGTGCTTTGTCGAAGGCTCCTTTGATGTCAACAAATACAGAGTACCTAGCCGTGTCATTAGTCAAGTAATTAAGACAGATGAGAAACAAATAAGGGTGTTGATAAATAAGATAATATTATATGAATTAAAAATTGTGACCGAGATACGAGTATCTGGACGAGCAGCACCACCATGCAGGGTAAAGCCACCATGCAGGGTAAAGCCACCATGCAGGGTAAAGCCACCATGCAGGGTAAAGCCACCATGCAGGGTAAAGCCACTATACAAAATAACATTCTCCTGGAGACCGCAGGCTCTCTCCACTAATCGAAGGCGCGTGTGTGTGTTCCAGCCTGTCATTGCATCCCGACCAGCGAGTGCTGGTTGGCGTCGAATTAATACCTTTTTTTTTGCACCGTATCTCTGAGCATGGTATAATTACCTCACCTTCTTGTGGTCTAATGGAGGGGACTCTTTTTTCCCTCCTCACACTATGGTCTAATGGAGGGGACTCTTTTTTTCCCCTCCTCACACTATACCCCCTCCCAGGATGTGTCAGTAATGTTAAGAGTGCCGGTGATGGTGGTACCCAGGAAACGTCTGACACTTGACCTGCCGTCAGGGTCAAGTGTCAAACCTGGTTGTCCCCTGGCATGGGGAGGAGGACAAGCAGGGTGGGTTACAAACTACCAGGGCTGTCCCTGGCAGGGGTAGGAGACAAGCAGGTCGGTGGTAATCGTGTCTTTCCGGCTGTCAGCTGAAATTGTCAGTTGACAGCCGGACTCAGGAGGCCACGCGAGATGATGATGTAAATGACACAATTTGGCCCTCAAACTACAGGTCTCGGTGAGGAAAAACTCTATTTCCAATTTGTTTTTTGTTAATGACTGGACGCTTAAGAGTGTCATGAGAGACACCAAAAACTGTATAAATATACAGTGTGATTGCTGAAAAAGCTTTCACGTATTACATCAACATGTAGACTAACGCTGGATCACGCTAAATGGTATACATTTTGCTCGTCAGAGCCCACTAACAAGAGCACCAAAATCATACATTCTGTACGAGGTAAATCCTGCTTGGCTGAGCCTCCTTGAACTGCTCGTCTGAGGCGTTGACCCACCTGTGGTGAGCTGTCAAGCCAGACAACATACCAGGTAAACTAATAGTGGAAACTTGACGTCGGTCAGAGGTTCCCAATTGGTTGATCCTATTTTCGTCAAACTACTCGGCAGCCACTATAGCTTCCAGCCCCTAGGTCGAGGCATCAAGTGCTCGTCTGAATCCAGGGAGTGTCAAAATGCGATATATCCATCGAGTATATTCGCTTCCCGATATGTATATCCCTTGCAAGTTTAGTTCTAGACCATGTTCATTATCCAAACATACTTGCTGGTTGGTAATTATGATCTATTGTGGCGGCCATAATAACCTGGAGAGATCGATAGGTTCAACACCAACCAATGGTTAGTTCATACGAACTACGAGCTTCATATACCAGGTGCTGGACACTAAGGTCTGTACTCTCCAAGGGTGAGATACAATCACCCATGGATCATATATTATATATACACACACACATATATATATATATATATATATATATATATATATATATATATATGTATATATATATATATATATATATATATATATATATATATATATATATGTATATATATATATATATATATATGTATATATATATATATATATATATATATATATATACATATATATATATATATATATATATATATATATATATATATATATATATATATATATATATATATATATATATATATATATATATATATAAAGTGGTGGATAATTAAGTTAGGTATTCACTTTCCTCTTTGATTAGATTGATTCTTAGACACTTCCCAGGTAAAATATTTGATTTTGAATTAATCTCTCTAACTCAGTTGTGTGTGGCAAGTGTTAGCACCACCCGGGTAGTGTGCAGGTGTGTCCAGGCCATCACATATGCACAGGTGCCAACGGAGACATGTGTGCACAACTGGCACACGCATCTGGGTGTAACATCTTCATTGTAGATGACTTAATTTTAGCAAAAGAAACTGGGAAAAATAACACGAAAAATGCTGATACCTAAGATTTCTTGTATAAAATAGTTGAAGATTGCTTTTTAAACTGTAAGAGCCACGAGGGTGAGGTGGTCTTAGTGGGTGACGTGACCCCCCACCAGCAGGTGACATGACACCACCCCCCCACCAGCGGGTGACCTGGAGGGTGACCTTACAAGGGACTCTACCGTAAAGGACTATTACAACGCATTGAACAATGTCTCACTTCAAGCGGAGAGTCCACACAAACTTCTGAACTCTAATAACAAGTGACCTTAAACAGATGAACGTAAGACTAAAGACTATTATTGATATACTAATATAGAATAAAGATGGTTCTTCCCACATTCAATATACATAATAAAAGAAGTAAAAAAATAAATTGGTTTGAAATCCCTTGACAGCATTTTGTAATAAGCCGCTCGATACAGGAACTGTTCTGCATGAACAACCTTGCCAATGACACGCCAAATATATATATACAATGGAACAAAATAAAAATTTTCTAACTATTGACCAATCACCTTCCCCTTGAAGTGGTATTGGAGACCAAGTAATGCAATTATTCACTCACCATTTTATCAAGATTCGCTGCATGGTTTCTGGTGAAAATGTTGATTTTAACCAATTTTTATTTTACCATTTGTTACAATATTTAATAGAAAAAAATGGTAGACAAATGCAGACGAGGAGTCACAATAACGTGACTGAAATATGTTGACCAAACCACACACTAGAAAGTGAAGAGACGACGATGTTTCGGTCCGTCCTGGACCATTCTCAAGTCGATTGTGACTTGATGGTAGACAAATATACGTAGGTATTCATAAAGCATTTGATAACGAGTTAAAATTGGCCAATGCGAGCCAATTTTTTTTTTGTGCAAGTACATTAATAAGTACTTTTTAATAAGTACTTCCGTGGATGACATGGAGGAACATATTGAGTATCACAGGGTCACCAAGCCATGGAACCAGTTTATGTCTTGGTTTACCTAAATAATACCAATTGTGCTCGACAATATCAAATTTTTCCCCATGATATTAACTATGGACCAGAGATGCAACACCGCTGCAACTCCTGAAATTACAAACCAATTTAAATGGTATAAATGGGCCTGATGAATATCAGTGAAATTTTAATACTGATGAATGCAAAGTTGGCCCTACTGGAACAGACCAATTCAGCCTTGTGGAAACTCTGTATTGCAGCCTTGGAGAGTCTTGGAGAGCCTTGGAGAGCCTAGGAGAGCCTAGGAGAGCCTTGGAGAGCCTTGGAGAGCCTGGGAGAGTCTTGGAGAGCCTTGGAGAGTCTTGGAGAGCCTTGGAGAGCCTTGGAGAGTCTTGGAGAGCCATGGAGAGCCTTGGAGAGCCTTGAAGAGTCTTGGAGAGCCTTGGAGAGTCTTGGAGAGTCTTGGAGAGCCTTGGAGAGCCTTGGCAAGGCTCAGCACATCAGGAGTGTGCCGCTGCAGACACAGGAAGGCACCATTGGTATCATGGACATATGCAGTGATGCACATCTCCTGTAGTCTCTCCTACGTGGAGGCTTTATTAGCTCGAAGCCAACCCAGCCTCCTGTTTTGGTAGTACTTATAGGAAGAATGAGCACTATAGTACATATACCGACGTATATGTACTATAGTGCTCAACCCAATTAAAAAGTAGAAAGCGGTACTATTGAATTTGGACAAATCGGAAAATGATTTTCTATTTATGTTGCAAGGACAAACTAAACTAACCTAACCTAACCTAACCTAACCTAACCTAACCTAACCTAACCTAACCTAACCTAACCTAACCTTCCTAGGAATAATACACGTTATCTGAGGCCTAATATAGTACATATATGGGAGCCGGTCGGCCGAGCGGACAGCACGCTGGACTTGTGATCCTGTGGTCCTGGGCTCGATCCCAGGCGCCGGCGAGAAACAATGGGCAGAGTTTCTTTCACCCTATGCCCCTGTTACCTAGCAGTAAAAAATAGGTACCTGGGTGTCAGTCAGCTGTCACGGGTTGCTTCCTGGGGGAATGGAGGCCTGGTCGAGGACCGGGCCGCGGGGACACTAAAAAGCCCCGAAATCATCTCAAGATAATCTCAAGATATACTAGGCCTAGGAATATTTGTTTTTAGCTTCATTTTTTCGGACTCTCATAAAGTGAATAGTACAAAATTCTACTATCATATTGCTTAGTAAGTCAATGTTTGTACTATGGTGCATATTGTTACAAAAAGTACTAACAGGAGGATGGGTTGTTAAAGCTGTTGCCCCTTGTTTGCGGTACATTTGACCTTTTAAACAAGTGGTTTGGGTTAATTTCCTCCAATCAATTGTTCAGTATTTTAAAAGTTCAGACGAGATCAGCCTTGTCATGTCCGATTTGCAGCGTTGTTACACCTGTGGCCCTCAACCGCTCCTGGTATGAAAGTCGACTTAATTCTGGGATGTTTTTTTTCGCTCTGTGTTGAACTGCTGGAGCCGCAGGAAGCCTCTAGCGTATATTCACAGACACGGATGTGGAAATGTGGTGGGCGTGGCGTCCAGGGCACGCCCACCACGCCCACAGACGCTGTTGAGCGTCACATTGTACGCAAGAGACGGACAGGATGACAGGAGAATAGGAGAAAAAGGATAGGAAAGAGAGTGGAGCGAGTTTTTAAGAGACGGGGACGGATGCATGGCTCAGCCGATTCACATATGAGCTACTTTGCGCCGGTGAGAAAGGAGTGAATTAGTGAGTCAGAATGAGAGAAAGAATGAGTGAATGAATTAAAAAGGGAAATAAGAACAAGGGGACAGGACTTGTGGGTATCTAGGGGCATGAGAGAGAGTGGGGGGGGGGACCTGGACAATGACTAATGCCTGGGCGGGAGAGGGCATCAGCGAGAGTATGCACGAGAGAGAGCCATGCACCTGTATTGTCTTAGATACCTGGTTGATGGGGTTCTAGGAGTTCTTCTACTCCCCAAGCCCGGCCCGAGACCAGGCTTGACTTGTGAGAGTTTGGTCCACCAGGCTGTTGCTTAGAGCGGCCCGCAGGCCCACATATCCACCACAGACCGGCACTCCTTGGAGAAAACAATCTAGTTTCCTCTTGAAGATGTCCACGGTTGTTCCGTCACTATAAACACACACTGTACAGTCAGTTGTGGTCTAGTGGCTAAAGTACTTGACACGCCAAGGTGCATGGTGCTCCTGGCTGTCTGGGTTCGAATTCTTCTGGGGTGTGGAGTTTTCGGTTGCATATTAGGCGGCCTCGAGGCTGAGTGGACAGCGCTCTGGGGTCGTAGTCCTAAGGGCCCGGGTTCGATCCCAGGCGGAGGCAGAAACAAAATGGGCAGAGTTTCTTTCACCCTGATACACATGTTCACCTAGCAGTAATAGGTACCTGGGAGTTAGACAGCTGCTACGGGCTGCTTTCTGAGGTTGTGTGCGTGTGTTAGAGAGAAATATATGTAGTAGTCACAATAGAAGAAAAATAAATTGGTTGAAAAGGCGGGGTCCAAGAGCTAATAGCTCGATTATGCAGATACAAATAGTAAATACACTACTCTCTCCAAGAATGCGGTTCCTCTGCCTTTTGATTGACACAAAGTCTACCAACCGTCTCGGAGCGATGTTGGAGAAATGAATCAATTCCTGGACAACAGTTCTGCCCTTTTATACGCCAGGAAAAGGAGAAGTATAAGGAGGAGGAGGAGAGGAAAGAGGATAGGAGGAGAAAGGGCAGGATTACCGCGGTCGGAAATCTGAGTTTGTTTACCCAGCTGATCTAAACCTTTTTTTCTTTCGCTTTTTCATTTTCTTCATTCGCCAGGGAATGTTGTCTGGACGATGGGGAGGGATTTGAGAGGCCTTTTGCCACTGTAATTAATCTCTCACATTTCAAGTAACGGTTGGGGGCTGAAATCCGATTTTGGTTGTGGAGGCGAGAGCTCAGCCTGGGGTTTGTGGGCAGCGTCCAGTGATGGCTGGCAAGTAACAGGCTCCGGGGTGTTACGCTCCTCCGGGGTGTTACGCTCCTTCCAGTATGTGGGTTCCTTTTATCAACCCCGGTGAGGGAGAGACTATAAAGGCGACAGAAGCACGTTCCGTCTTCTCTCTGCTGTTTTTTTCTGTTACTGTGGGGCCTGACAGCTGAGTGGACAGCGCTTCGGATTCGTAGTCCTGAGGTTCCGGGTTCGATCCTTGGTGGAGGCGGAAACAAATGGGCAGTTTCTTTTACCCTGATGCCCCCCCCTATTGTTTAACACTACAAACATACAACAACAAATACTAAATGGCTTATCTGATCAAGTGTACACGCAGCGAACGGCCGAACTTTCCCCTTCTGCACGGGTGAGGTCTTCCACTGACTCCAGGTCGCTCGCTTACCTTCCAAATTGCTTTTCCTTTTAGGAAAACAGAGCCTGGTCGTTCGTATGTTTTTTTTCTATAGTTCGTTTATTACGCACCCCATACCCATCTAGTGGGCGGGGAGTGGGCCCCATACACATCTAGTGGGCGGGGAGTGGGCCCCATACCCATCTTGTGGGCGGGGAGTGGGCCCCCATACCCATCTTGTGGGCGGGGAGTGGGCCCCATACCCATCTTGTGGGCGGGGAGTGGGCCCCCATACCCATCTTGTGGGCGGGGAGTGGGCCCCCATACCCATCTTGTGGGCGGGGAGTGGGCCCCCATACCCATCTTGTGGGCGGGGAGTGGGCCCCATACCCATCTTGTGGGCGGGGAGTGGGCCCCATACCCATCTTGTGGGCGGGGAGTGGGCCCCCATACCCATCTTGTGGGCGGGGAGTGGGCCCCCATACCCATCTTGTGGGCGGGGAGTGGGCCCCCATACCCATCTTGTGGGCGGGGAGTGGGCCCCATACCCACCCTGAGGGCTGGTCGAGTGGGAAAAAGCATACAATAAAAAATAATGATCCCAGGGGCTGAAGCCCAAAATTTATGTAACCAAGCAAGTTACGGTCTTGATAGGTTCGTTGCGCAGTTTAATGTATACATCAACAATGGGGTCGTTCTGGAACCTATTGTATCAATGGTATTGTGCGGCAGGTATCGTACGTCACTATAGTATTGTAAGCCATGTATTGTGCCACTGGTACACTAAGCCACGTACTGTGTATCAGTGGTATTGTAAACCAGCTTTACCTCAATTTATCCGAGGGGTCACCATCGCTCTATATATAGTGGCCTCATCCGGGACAGGACGCCGGCGGCTTGTCAAATGTCCCTCTATATTTGTTCTTGTCATTTTTGGTACTAGTGAGGCAAATTAATTCGGGGGTGTTACTCATCCTATGAGTAAACTTCCCCCCCCCCCACCACCCTTTAGTGGTATAATAAATGAATAAAAATAAATAAAGTAATAAATAAATAAAGGCATTTCTCAGACCTTGTCCAGTCGCCCGTGTTGGCTCAGCCAGTGACCCCGTTGACCTGACCTCAGGTCTGACCTGACTCGGGGCGGGTGGCCGCCCGCTCCAGTTGTTGACACGAGTCCAGCCCTCAGCGAGCAGCTGTCGCGGCTCCTCACCTAATTATCATGCGAGGGGTCATATACTGTGTATATATATATATCCCTGCTTTTCCCCGCTCGCCACGGGAGACATCTTCCGTCACGCAGGGTGCAGTCGCACCTCCACAGATCTCCAGTATCATTTATTGATACTGGTGATGGCTCAAAAGGGCCACCACTTACGGGCTATTCATGCCCGTGCCACCTTTTGGGTGGCTTCATCTTCATCTTAACGCATTCACAAGGGAGACATCTCCCGTCACGCAGGGTGCATTCGCACCTCCACAGATCTCCAGTATCAGCTATTGATACTGGTAATGGCTTAAAAGGGCCACCACTTACGGGCTATTCATGCCCGTGCCACCTTTTGGGTGGCTTAATCTTCATCATCATCATCATCCCCGCTCGCCACGGGAGACATCTTCCGTCACGCAGGGTGCAGTCGCACCTCCACAGATCTCCAGTATCATTTATTGATACTGGTGATGGCTCAAAAGGGCCACCACTTACGGGCTATTCATGCCCGTGCCACCTTTTGGGTGGCTTCATCTTCATCTTAACGCATTCACAAGGGAGACATCTCCCGTCACGCAGGGTGCATTCGCACCTCCACAGATCTCCAGTATCAGCTCTTGATACTGGTAATGGCTTAAAAGGGCCACCACTTACGGGCTATTCATGCCCGTGCCACATTTTGGGTGGCTTAATCCTCATCAATCAATCAATCATCCCCGCTCGCCGCCTCCTCCGAAAATGTATTATTTCAGAAGCACTGTATGGGTCTCAGAGTTGTTATGTTTTCTTTTCTTTTGCTTTTATCACTTCTTTGTCCCTACCCTCGTCCTCTCTCTCTCTTATTTTTTTCAGAAAACTTGTTTAGTTAGAAGGGGTCCGTCTAATAACCAAAAACTACCACATACTACACACGCTTCAGAAAACTTCCTGGCAATACGTTAGTAATGAATAAATATGATATATTAAGTTAGGCTGACCTAACCTATCCTAACCTAACCTAACTTAACCAAACCTAACCTAACCTAACCGAAGCTTGGATCGTCGACTTGATTTGGCTTCACCAGCTTTTTATTTTCGTCTAATTTCTTTATAAAAAGATACTTTTTCGGATTAAAATTATGTTTTTTCATGTTGTATGTTCAGCACCAACATTGTAATGAGTAAATATATCATATTTATTCATTACTAACGTATTGCCAGGAAGTTTTCTGAAGCGTGTGTAGCATGTGGTAGTTTTTGGTAATTAGACGGACCGGTTAGAAGTACTGAAACAACTTTACGGGTCTCAGAAAATACATTATGATCTCTAAATGGGATCAACCTCTAATGACATCCGCCATACAATCACAATTCACTATGGAAAGTTGCATGAGCTTAACCACAACCATCTGGCATACAACCTCGAACAGATTGATGAAGATTAAGCCACCCAAGAGGTGGCACGGGCATGAATAGCCCGTAAGTGGTGGCCCTTTCGAGCCATTACCAGTATCAAAAGATGATACTGGAGATCTGTGGAGGCGCAACTGCACCCTGCGTGACGGGAGATGTCTCCCGGACCAAGTGGTGACCAAATGGTCAACCTCGAACAGACATACATTCTCTTTTATAGACAAACTAGGAGGGAGTGGAGGGTTTACCCAGCCTTCCCTGGGTCTGTCTCACACTCTTCCTCCGAAAATAGTTTCAGAAAACAACGTAACCAAGTTACTTTTAAATAGCCTCCCCTTGTCCTGCCTCTCCCTTCTCCCCCATCCTGCTTATTTGTAAAAAAAAAATCCCATGGTGCTTCCATGTCTTGATCTTCTATTAATTCCCTCCAGGAGGTATTTAGGTATTTTGCACTTCCTTTCTCATTTTATCACAGTGTTCTCTAAGGTAGACTATAAAATCAACATCCTGGACCTTTATATGGGTTTCTATAGGTGTTTTAAGATACAGTGGTTACATGAAGGGGTGGGCTTCGCCCCTACCTGAATTTCATTATGCCCTCTTCTCCTGTTAGCACAAGATCTAGAATGCTGTTACCTCAGGTGAGCTCTGTCACATACTGCATGAGAAAGGAGTAATGTACTAAGAAAAACAATTCCCCCCCTTCTAATTCTGATATTACATTCACCCACTCTATTTTCTTGTAGTTAAAATCCCCAATTATAGGAGATTTGGACTTCAGCTGCAGAATTCATCATAGTATATAAATCAGTAACGTTCTTTGCCATTGTTTTGTCTGCCCTATAGCATACCAGTATTCCTATTGTCAGTTTGCTGCCATTTTGAGATAGTATGTTGTACCATACAGATTCTGAGGATCCCATGGTGTTTGATTCCTTCTAGTTGGTTGCAATCAGGTCCTCTTTCATACACAGTACCACACCATCGGTTCTCATTCTGAAATGTGGGTAATATCCAGGAAGCAGAAATTTCCCTTAATTTATATCTTCTTGACTCAATGTTTTGCTGATCACAATAATGATGACCAAACCACCATCAGAAGATGAAGAAATGTCGTCATTTATTAATCTGATCACAATACTGTTGGGACTCTCGACCTTGGTGAATGCACATAATACGACAAATTTATTTTCTAGGCTTCGGGAATATGTGTATTAGCAATTTAAACTCCTGACATTGTTCCTGGTGTGCTGATTGTTCCTGCATTCTACACACTTTTTATCCAAACATTGTAATATGTAAATGTTGTTATAGCTTCTAGACATTTTAGGTGTTATGCATTCCAGTGTCTTCCTTCTGTACTTGAGATTTGCGATGATTATATATGTACCAAAGTTTGCCCCAGACTTATCTCACCTTCATACTTGGGGAAATGTTGATCTCCTTCACTTCATTTTTTGAGATTTTTTTATCATTTACCCTCTGCCTTTACAAGCTTTCTTATAATGGTTACTTTTCCACTTTTCTTTCTCCACACCACCTCTCTCCAGAGCATCCGAATCCCTTTTATCAACTCTGCCTGCACGCTGTGATTGGAATACCCTCCAGATTCTCTTGGTTTATTGCAGGTATCATGCCCTCAGGATCACTTTATAATGGTTGTTGCAGAACCTGAAGCTGTTTGATCAGCTCCTTCTGACCATCGTATAATCACAATCAGAATAACATTTCTGGCACCTCCACTGTGCCAAATTCAAATCTACACTGAGCACAACTCCCAGTTCTAAAATGAAAACTAGCTACAAATAGGTTAGGTTAGGTTAGGTTAGGTTTAGTGACATATAAGGAGCAACAGTTTCAAGTGGGTCCATAGAATTCCCCAAATCGGCCCAAAACTACACAAATCGTCCTAGCATTACGTAAGTAATGAAGAAATATGGTATATTTACTTACTATAATGTTGGTGCTACACGTAGAACATAATCAAACCTATTTTTACTCTGAAATAATCTAATTTCATAACGAAATGAGACGTAAATATGTGAGAGGTGACGCCATAGGAAGTCGACGGTCCAAGTGACAATTTTGTAGAGCGACTTATCCAAGATATATGGTCGCCTGGAGAGTGTTTGCTGCCATAACAGCCTCCTGTACACAGTGATCCAGTCGTCGTATTTCATGGCTCAAATTGTCGCAAATTTAATTGGTAATATTAACAAATAGAATGTGTATTTATAATAATATTTTTCATAAACAGCCACAAAATATTTAATATTTATTAAAAAAAAGTGTCTGGAAGTTAAATCAATTCCACATGACAATAAATTTGTTATATAGATACTAGCGTTATTCGTTGGTATGCGTTCGCAATTTAAACTACTCATGTCCTTTTCGTTCATAGAACACCGAACCCTACACGCTTGTAGCGAGTAGATTATCCCAATAATATACTCGCTCCAAATGCATTGTTAATATTCCTGTCAACCTTTGGAGATGAATGAGGTGAGGCGTTGCCCGGGCAACACGGTGAGGTGTTGCCCGAGCATATAAGTAGCAGAATAGCAAACATTAACTAGTCAATTTTCAAGTGTGGTCTAGAGTGTGTGGTTTCAAGTGTGGTTTCGCCGCAACCGGCTTTGGCCGGTTGCGGCGAAAATCGCGCTATTTTTGCCCGCCAGCTGCAAAAATCGCATAGTTTCTGGCCGCTAGCGGCGAAAATCGCGCGATTTTTGGCCGATAGCGGCGAAATTCGCACGATTTTTGGCCGCTAGCGGCGAAATTTGCACGATTTTATCCGCTAGCGGCGAAAATCGCCAAATTTTTGGCCGCTAGCGGCGAAAATAGCCCCTTTTATGGACGCTAGCAGCGAAAATCGGTCGACTTTTGGCAGGTAGCGGCGAAATTCGCGGGATTTTTGCCCGCCAGCTGCAAAAATCGCATGGTTTCTGGCCGCTAGCGTCGAAAATAGCGCGGTTTTCGGTCGTTAGCGGCAAAAACCGCCCGATTTTTGGCCGCTAGCGGCGAAAATCGCACGGTTTTTGGCCGCTAGCGGCGAAAATCGCGCTATTTTTGGCCGGTAGCGGCGAAAATCGCGATTTTTGCCCGTTAGCTGCGAAAATCGCATGGTTTTTGGCCGCTAGAGGCGAAAATCGCACGGTTTTGGCCTGTAGCGGCGAAAATCGCGCTGTTTTTGCCCGCCAGCTGCAAAAATCGCATACTTTCTGGCCGCTAGCGGCGAAATTCGCGCGGTTTTTGGCCGCTAGCGGCGAAATTCGCACGATTTTTGGCCGCTAGCGGCGAAATTTGCACGATTTTGGCCGCTAGCGGCGAAAATCGCCCCATTTTTGGCCGCTATCGGCGAAAATAGCCCCTTTTTTGGCCGCAAGCTGCGAAAATAGCCCCTTTTTTGGCCGCTAGCGGCGAAAATCGGTCGATTATTGGCAGGTAGCGGCGAAATTCGCGCGATTTTTGCCCGCCAGCTGCAAAAATCGCATGGTTTCTGGCCGCTAGCGTCGAAAATAGCGCGGTTTTCGGCCGTTAGTCGCAAAAATCGCCAGATTTTTGGCCGCTAGCGGCGAAAATCGTACGGTTTTTGGCCGCTAGCGGCGAAAATCGCGCTAATTTTGGCCGGTAGCGGCGAAAATCGAGATTTTTCCCGCCAGCTGCGAAAATCGCATGGTTTTTGGCCGCTAGAGGCAAAAATTGCGCGGTTTTTGGCCGGTAGCGGCGAAAATCGCGCTATTTTTGCCCGCCAGCTGCAAAAATCGCATAGTTTTTGTCCCCTAGCAGCGAAAATCGCGTGATTTTTGACCGCTAGCGGCGAAATTCGCACGATTTTTGGCCGCTAGCGGCGAAATTTGCACGATTTTATCCGCTAGCGGCGAAAATCGCCCCATTTTGGGCCGCTAGCGGCGAAAATAGCCCCTTTTATGGCCGCTAGCAGCGAAAATCGGTCGACTTTTGGCAGGTAGCGGCGAAATTCGCGGGATTTTTGCCCGCCAGCTGCAAAAATCGCATAGTTTCTGGCCGCTAGCGTCGAAAATAGCGCGGTTTTCGGCCGTTAGCGGCAAAAATCGCCCGATTTTTGGCCGCTAGCGGCGAAAATCGCACGGTTTTTGGCCGCTAGCGGCGAAAATCGCGCTATTTTTGGCCGCTAGCGGCGAAAATCGCGATTTTTGCCCGCCAGCTGCGAAAATCGCATGTTTTTTGGCCGTTAGAGGCGAAAATCGCGTGGTTTTTGGCCGGTAGCGGCGAAAATCGCGCTATTTTTGCCCGCCAGCTGCAAAAATCGCATAGTTTCTGGCCGCTAGCGGCGAAATTCGCACGATTTTTTGGCCGCTAGCGTCGAAATTTGCACGATTTTTGCCCGCTAGCAGCGAAAATCGCCCCATTTTTGGCCGCTAGCGGCGAAAATAGCCCCTTTTATGGCCGCTAGCAGCGAAAATCGGTCGATTTTTGGCAGGTAGCGTCAAAATTCGCGCGATTTTTGCCCGCCAGCTGCAAAAATCGCATGGTTTCTGGCCGCTAGCGACGAAAATAGCGCGTTTTTCGGCCGTTAGCGGCAAAAACCGCCCGATTTTTGGCCGCTAGCGGCGAAAATCGCACGGTTTTTGGCCGCTAGCGGCGAAAATCGCGCTGTTTTTGGCCGGTAGCGGCGAAAATCGCGATTTTTGCCCGCCAGCTGCGAAAATCACATGTTTTTGGCTGCTAACGGCGAAAATCGCGCGGTTTTTGGCCGGTAGCGGCGAAAATTGCGCTGTTTTTGCCGGCCAGCTGCAAAAATTGCATAGTTTCTGGCCGCTAGCGGCGAAAATCGTGCGATTTTTGGCTGCTAGCGGCGAAATTCGCACTATTTTTGGCCGCTAGCGGCGAAATTTGCACCATTTTTGGCCGCTAGCGGCAAAAATCGCCCCATTTTTGGCCGCTAGCGGCGAAAATAGCCCCTTTTTTGGCCGCTAGCGGCGAAAATCGGTCGATTTTTCGCAGGTAGCGTCGAAATTCGCGCGATTTTTGCCCGCCAGCTGCAAAAATCGCATGGTTTCTGGCCGCTAGCGTCGAAAATAGCGCGGTTTTCGGCCGTTAGCGGAAAAAATCGCCCGATTTTTGGCCGCTAGCGGCGAAAATCGCACGGTTTTTAGCCGTAAGCGGCGAAAATCGCGCTAATTTTGGCCGGTAGCGGCGAAAATCGAGATTTTTCCCGCCAGCTGCGAAAATCGCATGGTTTTTGGCCGCTAGAGGCAAAAATTGCGCGGTTTTTGGCCGGTAGCGGCAAAAATCGCGCTATTTTTGCCCGCCAGCTGCAAAAATCGCATAGTTTCTGGCCCCTAGCAGCGAAAATCGCGTGATTTTTGGCCGCTAGCGGCGAAATTCGCACGATTTTTGGCCGCTAGCGGCGAAATTTGCACGATTTTATCCGCTAGCGGCGAAAATCGCCCCATTTTGGGCCGCTAGCGGCGAAAATAGCCCCTTTTATGGCCGCTAGCAGCGAAAATCGGTCGACTTTTGGCCGGTAGCGGCGAAAATCGCGATTTTTGCCCGCCAGCTGCGAAAATCACATGTTTTTGGCTGCTAACGGCGAAAATCGCGCGGTTTTTGGCCGGTAGCGGCGAAAATTGCGCTGTTTTTGCCGGCCAGCTGCAAAAATTGCATAGTTTCTGGCCGCTAGCGGCGAAAATCGTGCGATTTTTGGCTGCTAGCGGCGAAATTCGCACTATTTTTGGCCGCTAGCGGCGAAATTTGCACCATTTTTGGCCGCTAGCGGCAAAAATCGCCCCATTTTGGCCGCTAGCGGCGAAAATAGCCCCTTTTTTGGCCGCTAGCGGCGAAAATAGCCCCTTTTTTGGCCGCTAGCGGCGAAAATCGGTCGATTTTTCGCAGGTAGCGGCGAAATTCGCGCGATTTTTGCCCGCCAGCTGCAAAAATCGCATGGTTTCTGGCCGCTAGCGTCGAAAATAGCGCGGTTTTCGGCCGTTAGCGGAAAAAATCGCCCGATTTTTGGCCGCTAGCGGCGAAAATCGCACGGTTTTTAGCCGTAAGCGGCGAAAATCGCGCTAATTTTGGCCGGTAGCGGCGAAAATCGAGATTTTTCCCGCCAGCTGCGAAAATCGCATGGTTTTTGGCCGCTAGAGGCAAAAATTGCGCGGTTTTTGGCCGGTAGCGGCGAAAATCGAGCTATTTTTGTCCGCCAGCTGCAAAAATCGCATAGTTTCTGGCCCCTAGCAGCGAAAATCGCGTGATTTTTGGCCGCTAGCGGCGAAATTCGCACGATTTTTGGCCGCTAGCGGCGAAATTTGCACGATTTTATCCGCTAGCGGCGAAAATCGCCCCATTTTGGGCCGCTAGCGGCGAAAATAGCCCCTTTTATGGAAGCTAGCAGCGAAAATCGGTCGACTTTTGGCAGGTAGCGGCGAAATTCGCGGGATTTTTGCCCGCCAGCTGCAAAAATCGCATAGTTTCTGGCCGCTAGCGTCGAAAATAGCGCGGTTTTCGGCCGTTAGCGGCAAAAATCGCCCGATTTTTGGCCGCTAGCGGCGAAAATCGCACGGTTTTTGGCCGCTAGCGGCGAAAATCGCGCTATTTTTGGCCGCTAGCGGCGAAAATCGCAATTTTTGCCCGCCAGCTGCAAAAATCGCATAGTTTCTGACCGCTAGCGGCGAAAATCGCGCGGTTTTTGACCACTAGCGGCGAAAATCGCGCGGTTTTTGGCCGGTAGCGGCGAAAATCGCGCTATTTTTGCCCGCCAGCTGCAAAAATCGCATAGTTTCTGACCGCTAGCGGCGAAAATCGCGCGGTTTTTGGCCACTAGCGGCGAAATTCGCACGATTTTTTGCCGCTAGCGGCGAAAATCGCCCCATTTTTGGCCGCTAGCGGCGAAAATAGCCCCTTTTTTGGCTGCTAGCGGCGAAAATCGGTCGATTATTGGCAGGTAGCGGCGAAATTCGCGCGATTTTTGCCCTCCAGCTGCAAAAATCGCATAGTTTCTGGCCGCTAGCGTCGAAAATAGCGCGGTTTTCGGCCGTTAGCGACAAAAATCGCCCGATTTTTGGCCGCTAGCGGCGAAAATCGCACGGTTTTTGGCCGATAGCGGCGAAAATCGCGCTATTTTTGGCCGCTAGCTGCGAAAATCGCGATTTTTGCCCGCCAGCTGCGAAAATCGCATGGTTTTTGGCCGTTAGAGGCGAAAATCGCGTGGTTTTTGGCCGGTAGCGGCGAAAATCGCGCTATTTTTGCCCGCCAGCTGCAAAAATCGCATAGTTTCTGGCCGCTAGCGGCGAAATTCGCACGATTTTTGGCCGCTAGCGTCGAAATTTGGACGATTTTTGTCCGCTAGCAGCGAAAATCGCCCCATTTTTGGCCGCTAGCGGCGAAAATCGCCCCATTTTTGGCCGCTATCGGCGAAAATAGCCCCTTTTTTGGCCGCAAGCTGCGAAAATAGCCCCTTTTTTGGCCGCTAGCGGCGAAAATCGGTCGATTATTGGCAGGTAGCGGCGAAATTCGCGCGATTTTTGCCCGCCAGCTGCAAAAATCGCATGGTTTCTGGCCGCTAGCGTCGAAAATAGCGCGGTTTTCGGCCGTTAGTCGCAAAAATCGCCAGATTTTTGGCCGCTAGCGGCGAAAATCGTACGGTTTTTGGCCGCTAGCGGCGAAAATCGCGCTAATTTTGGCCGGTAGCGGCGAAAATCGAGATTTTTCCCGCCAGCTGCGAAAATCGCATGGTTTTTGGCCGCTAGAGGCAAAAATTGCGCGGTTTTTGGCCGGTAGCGGCGAAAATCGCGCTATTTTTGCCCGCCAGCTGCAAAAATCGCATAGTTTTTGTCCCCTAGCAGCGAAAATCGCGTGATTTTTGGCCGCTAGCGGCGAAATTCGCACGATTTTTGGCCGCTAGCGGCGAAATTTGCACGATTTTATCCGCTAGCGGCGAAAATCGCCCCATTTTGGGCCGCTAGCGGCGAAAATAGCCCCTTTTATGGCCGCTAGCAGCGAAAATCGGTCGACTTTTGGCAGGTAGCGGCGAAATTCGCGGGATTTTTGCCCGCCAGCTGCAAAAATCGCATAGTTTCTGGCCGCTAGCGTCGAAAATAGCGCGGTTTTCGGCCGTTAGCGGCAAAAATCGCCCGATTTTTGGCCGCTAGCGGCGAAAATCGCACGGTTTTTGGCCGCTAGCGGCGAAAATCGCGCTATTTTTGGCCGCTAGCGGCGAAAATCGCGATTTTTGCCCGCCAGCTGCGAAAATCGCATGTTTTTTGGCCGTTAGAGGCGAAAATCGCGTGGTTTTTGGCCGGTAGCGGCGAAAATCGCGCTATTTTTGCCCGCCAGCTGCAAAAATCGCATAGTTTCTGGCCGCTAGCGGCGAAATTCGCACGATTTTTTGGCCGCTAGCGTCGAAATTTGCACGATTTTTGCCCGCTAGCAGCGAAAATCGCCCCATTTTTGGCCGCTAGCGGCGAAAATAGCCCCTTTTATGGCCGCTAGCAGCGAAAATCGGTCGATTTTTGGCAGGTAGCGTCAAAATTCGCGCGATTTTTGCCCGCCAGCTGCAAAAATCGCATGGTTTCTGGCCGCTAGCGTCGAAAATAGCGCGTTTTTTCGGCCGTTAGCGGCAAAAACCGCCCGATTTTTGGCCGCTAGCGGCGAAAATCGCACGGTTTTTGGCCGCTAGCGGCGAAAATCGCGCTGTTTTTGGCCGGTAGCGGCGAAAATCGCGATTTTTTGCCCGCCAGCTGCGAAAATCACATGTTTTTGGCTGCTAACGGCGAAAATCGCGCGGTTTTTGGCCGGTAGCGGCGAAAATTGCGCTGTTTTTTGCCGGCCAGCTGCAAAAATTGCATAGTTTCTGGCCGCTAGCGGCGAAAATCGTGCGATTTTTGGCTGCTAGCGGCGAAATTCGCACTATTTTTGGCCGCTAGCGGCGAAATTTGCACCATTTTTAGCCGCTAGCGGCAAAAATCGCCCCATTTTTGGCCGCTAGCGGCGAAAATAGCCCCTTTTTTGGCCGCTAGCGGCGAAAATCGGTCGATTTTTCGCAGGTAGCGTCGAAATTCGCGCGATTTTTGCCCGCCAGCTGCAAAAATCGCATGGTTTCTGGCCGCTAGCGTCGAAAATAGCGCGGTTTTCGGCCGTTAGCGGAACAAATCGCCCGATTTTTGGCCGCTAGCGGCGAAAATCGCACGGTTTTTAGCCGTAAGCGGCGAAAATCGCGCTAATTTTGGCCGGTAGCGGCGAAAATCGAGATTTTTCCCGCCAGCTGCGAAAATCGCATCGTTTTTGGCCGCTAGAGGCAAAAATTGCGCGGTTTTTTGGCCGGTAGCGGCGAAAATCGAGCTATTTTTGCCCGCCAGCTGCAAAAATCGCATAGTTTCTGGCCCCTAGCAGCGAAAATCGCGTGATTTTTGGCCGCTAGCGGCGAAATTCGCACGATTTTTGGCCGCTAGCGGCGAAATTTGCACGATTTTATCCGCTAGCGGCGAAAATCGCCCCATTTTGGGCCGCTAGCGGCGAAAATAGCCCCTTTTATGGCCGCTAGCAGCGAAAATCGGTCGACTTTTGGCCGGTAGCGGCGAAAATCGCGATTTTTGCCCGCCAGCTGCGAAAATCACATGTTTTTGGCTGCTAACGGCGAAAATCGCGCGGTTTTTGGCCGGTAGCGGCGAAAATTGCGCTGTTTTTGCCGGCCAGCTGCAAAAATTGCATAGTTTCTGGCCGCTAGCGGCGAAAATCGTGCGATTTTTGGCTGCTAGCGGCGAAATTCGCACTATTTTTGGCCGCTAGCGGCGAAATTTGCACCATTTTTGGCCGCTAGCGGCAAAAATCGCCCCATTTTGGCCGCTAGCGGCGAAAATAGCCCCTTTTTTTGGCCGCTAGCGGCGAAAATAGCCCCTTTTTTGGCCGCTAGCGGCGAAAATCGGTCGATTTTTCGCAGGTAGCGGCGAAATTCGCGCGATTTTTGCCCGCCAGCTGCAAAAATCGCATGGTTTCTGGCCGCTAGCGTCGAAAATAGCGCGGTTTTCGGCCGTTAGCGGAAAAAATCGCCCGATTTTTGGCCGCTAGCGGCGAAAATCGCACGGTTTTTAGCCGTAAGCGGCGAAAATCGCGCTAATTTTGGCCGGTAGCGGCGAAAATCGAGATTTTTCCCGCCAGCTGCGAAAATCGCATGGTTTTTGGCCGCTAGAGGCAAAAATTGCGCGGTTTTTGGCCGGTAGCGGCGAAAATCGAGCTATTTTTGCCCGCCAGCTGCAAAAATCGCATAGTTTCTGGCCCCTAGCAGCGAAAATCGCGTGATTTTTGGCCGCTAGCGGCGAAATTCGCACGATTTTTGGCCGCTAGCGGCGAAATTTGCACGATTTTATCCGCTAGCGGCGAAAATCGCCCCATTTTGGGCCGCTAGCGGCGAAAATAGCCCCTTTTATGGCCGCGAGCAGCGAAAATCGGTCGACTTTTGGCAGGTAGCGGCGAAATTCGCGGGATTTTTGCCCGCCAGCTGCAAAAATCGCATAGTTTCTGGCCGCTAGCGTCGAAAATAGCGCGGTTTTCGGCCGTTAGCGGCAAAAATCGCCCGATTTTTGGCCGCTAGCGGCGAAAATCGCACGGTTTTTGGCCGCTAGCGGCGAAAATCGCGCTATTTTTGGCCGCTAGCGGCGAAAATCGCGATTTTTGCCCGCCAGCTGCGAAAATCGCATGTTTTTTGGCCGTTAGAGGCGAAAATCGCGTGGTTTTTGGCCGGTAGCGGCGAAAATCGCGCTATTTTTGCCCGCCAGCTGCAAAAATCGCATAGTTTCTGGCCGCTAGCGGCGAAATTCGCACGATTTTTTGGCCGCTAGCGTCGAAATTTGCACGATTTTTGCCCGCTAGCAGCGAAAATCGCCCCATTTTTGGCCGCTAGCGGCGAAAATAGCCCCTTTTATGGCCGCTAGCAGCGAAAATCGGTCGATTTTTGGCAGGTAGCGTCAAAATTCGCGCGATTTTTGCCCGCCAGCTGCAAAAATCGCATGGTTTCTGGCCGCTAGCGTCGAAAATAGCGCGTTTTTCGGCCGTTAGCGGCAAAAAACCGCCCGATT